>NC_060175.1:27668499-27773499 GCF_021184085.1 Oncorhynchus gorbuscha | reverse complement strand
GGTTCAGATTGTCAATCCAAGCTGATTCGTAGGGGTCCAGATTTTGAAGCTCTTTCAGAACATCAGCTATCTGGATTTTGGTGAAGGAGAAGTGGGGGGGAAGTGCTTATTGAACTTCTCGATTATCGTAGATTTATCGGTGGTGACTGTGTTTCCTAGCCTCAGTGCAGTGGACAGCTGGGAGGAGGTGCTCTTATTCTCCTTGGATGTCATAGTGTCCCAAAGCTTTTTGGAATTAGTGCTACAGGAGGCAAATTTCCTTTAGGAAAGCAAAAGCTACCTTTTTCAAACGGACTGGATAATGGTTCCTGACTTCCCTGAAAAGTTGCATATCGCGGGGGCTATTCGATGCTAATGCAGAACGCCACAGGATGTTTTTGTGCTGGTCAAAGGCAGTCAAGTCAGGAGTGAACCAGGGCCTGTATCTGTTCTTAGTTCTACATTTTTTGAATGGGGCATGCTTATTTAAGATGGTGAGGAAAGCACTTTTAAAGAACAACCAGGCATCCTCTACTGACGGGATTCGGTCAAAATCCTTCCAGGATATCCTTGCCATGTCAGTTACAAAGTCTTGCTCGCTGAAATGTTTACGGGAGAGTTTGCCTGTGATGAGGGGTGGTCGTTTGACCGTGAACCCATTACAGACGCAGGCAATGAGGCAGTGATCGCTGAAATCCTGGTTGAAGACAGCAGAGGTGTATTTGGAGGGCAAGTTGGTCAGGATTATATCTATGAGGGTGCCCATGTTTACGGATTAGGGGGCAATCAATTCCCATATGGTGTCCAGGGTAAAGCTGGGGGCTGAGGGGGGTCTATAACAAGTGTCAACAGTGAGAGATTTATTTCTGGAAAGGTGGGTTTTAAAAGCAAAAACTCAAACTGTTTGGGTACAGACCTGGACAGTAAGACCGAACTCTGCAGGCTATCTATGCAGTAGATTGCAACTCCGCCACTTTGGTAGTTCTATCTTAACGAAAAATGTAGTAGTTGGGGATGGAAATTTCCAGGTTTTTGGTGGCCTTCCTAAGCCAGAATTCAGACACGGCTAGGTCATCAGGGTTGGCAGAGTGTGCTAAAGCAGTGAACATAACAATCTTATGGAGGAGACTTCGGATGTTAACGTGCATGAAAACAAGGCTTTTATGGTTACAGAAGACATCAAACGAGAGCGTCTGGGGAATAGGTGTAGTACTGGGGGTTACAGGGCCTGGGTTAACCTCTACATCACCAGAGCAACAGAGGAGGAGTATGTTAAGGGTACGGCTAAAGGCTATAAAAACTGGTCATGTAGTGCATTGGGAACAGAGAATTAAAGGAGCAGATTTCTGGGAGCGGACGAATAGATTCAAGGTTGTAATGTACAGACAAGAGCATGGTAGGATGTGAGTACAGTGGAGGTAAACCTAGTTATTGAGAGACGATGAGAGAGGTTTCATCTCTGGAGGCACCAGTTAAGTCAGGTGAGGTCTCCGCATGCGTGGGGGGTGGGACAAAAGAGCTATCTAAGGCATGTTGAGTTGGACTGGGGGCTATACAGTGAAAAAAAACAATAAGAACTAACTGAAACAGCAGTAGACATGGCATATTGACATTAGAGAGAGGCATAAAGCAATCACCGGTGTTGGTCCGGAGAGCTAAGACTACAGTGGGTAAATGCCAATGAATGGGCAGAGAGGGTCAGTTAGGCACACATTGGACCTGAGTTTGAGGTTGGGACCAACAGATAAACAAAATGAGGTACAGTATTATTGATGAACACTCCAACAAGCATCAGCTGTGTAGCCGAATTATCATAGGGACCAATGAGCAGCAATAGGTGAGTTACGGAGACGTTCGGTAGTCGCTATTACGCTAGGCGAGCGAGAGACACGGCGTTCAGAAAGCTAGTGGGCTGGGGCTAGCATATCGGTCTTCAGCGACATCACAATGGAAAAGCCTGTTGAAACCACTGTCGTGTCTTTATTGTCAGTAAACTGAATACTTTGTTTATATTAAAGATTCTCTGTAATTAGTTACTCGATTAAACTGAATAATCATGTAGCTGTAATTAACTAGGAAGTTGGGGCACCACGGAAAGTATTCAGATTACAAAGTTATAATTACCCAATATAACCTTTCAGATATCTTCATATCTGATCAATAGTCTTCTGATTAATGATTTATTTATTTTACCTCACGTTAGTCTCATTCCAAACGTCGTAAATTGTTGATTATCTGCACGAATCCAGTCTTCACTATGAGTCATCCATACATCAATTGTCTTAAATCATTTAGTTATTACTAACTAAGTAATTCACAGAAATGCATAAACAAACCGTAAATATGTTTACATTAAATGATAGAATGTGCCCTAGTGGGCTGAACCGGCATGGCAGCTTGTTAGACAAAAGGGCAATGGGGGGTCGACTAAGGAGTCCCTACAGAGTTAATTATAACAATTAAAATGCTAATCCCTTACACATGAACGCTCACTCATCCGGGAACAAGTGCAATCAATATATATATTTACGCTCAGTGTGTCGTCTTGATCGCTGGTGAAAAGTATTTCTTTTGTAGAATTGTCCATCTCTCCCTCTCTCTCTCTGTCTTGGTTAGAGGGGATAGTTCAAAGTGACATTTGTTATAGAATGGATGTTTCGGTGGTTGTCGTTCTTCGCGTTCAATGATGCCGAATTCCTAGCTGCAGACTAGTAATTAGTATCAAAGACTTGTTCTCATTCTGTCAGTATCGATAGTCTAAGAGTTTAATTAACCACATGGTATGGTTAAAAAGATTCAGCAATGGTCTACACCTTTAGCCCTCTCGTAATTGAGGTAAGCTTGGTCTAGTGATAATTTCTCAAAGTTTAGTTTTATTCAGAATGGCAGAAGAGGGCGGTCCCAGGATGTCTGACCCTAACTGGGCTCAGGGGCGGACCTCTGATTTAGTTCAAATCAAAAGGGAATTGTATTTTTCTTCATTAAACAGTCCACAATCATATTACACCATTATACAAACGGTATCATCCTCACTCATTCATCTTATACAACAATTAGATGTAAAGCTCATATCTGAGGCTATTATATAAACAGCGTTATGGTAATGTGGCCACACCGTCTCTCTTGAGCTTCCCAAGTTGTGACAAATGCACCAGTTCGTAGCTGGATTCTTCACCGATCTTTTACACTTTCTCTGGAACATGAAATTTGTTCGTACCTCAAGTCCTGTGAGGTAGAAGGATTTCCTTTGTTCTCTGTGAAAGTTTACCCTTTCCCTAATACTGTGTGTCCATGAGGTCTTCTCAGGAATTTATGACCTCTGACACAGCAGTCTGGTTGTAGAAGCAGAGAGCGGGGGATGGTTCTCGCTGTGCTCAAAGAGGGCAACGTCATGACACCACATCGGACGATAACGTCGGCAGACCAGTCGTGATGGATCGGCGGGGCTCCGTGACGACATTAACTTCTTGCTTCGAGCAATCCCGTATCCGGGAGCGTAATCATAGCCTCAAGCTCATTACCATAACACAACATTAACTATTCATGAAAATCGCAAATGAAATGAAATAAATATATTGGCTCACAAGCTTAGCCTTTTGTTAACAACACTGTCATCTCAGATTTTCAAAATATGCTTTTCAACCATAGCTAAACAAGCATTTGTGTAAGAGAATTGATAGCTAGCATAGCATTAAGCCTAGCATTCAGCAGGCAACATTTTCACAAAAACAAGAAAAGCATTCAAATAAAATAATTTACCTTTGAAGAACTTCGGATGTTTTCAATGAGGAGACTCTCAGTTAGATAGCAAATGTTCAGTTTTTCCAAAAATGTTATTTGTGTTGGAGAAATTGCTCCGTTTTGATCAGCACGTTTGGCTAAGAAAAAAAAAACGAAAATTCAGTCATTACAACGCCGAACATTTTTCCAAATTAACTCCATAATATCGACAGAAACATGGCAAACGTTGTTTAGAATCAATCCTCAAGGTGTTTTTCACATATCTATTCGATGATAAGTCATTTGTGGCAGTTGGGTTTCTCCTCTGACGCAAATGGAAAAATACACGCAGCTGGAGATTACGCAATAATTGCAACGGAGGACACCAAGCGAGCACCTGGTAAATGTAGTCTCTTATGGTCAATCTTCCAATGATATGCCTACAAATACGTCACACTGCTGCAGACACCTTGGGGAAACGACAGAAAGTGTAGGCTCATTCCTTGCGCAATCACAGCCATATAAGGAGACATTGGAACACAGCGCCTTCAAAATCTGGGGCATTTCCTGTTTGAAATTTCATCTTGGTTTCGCCTGTAGCATCAGTTCTGTGGCACTCACAGATAATATCTTTGCAGTTTTGGAAACGTCAGAGTGTTTTCTTTCCACAGCTGTTAATTATATGCATAGTCGAGCATCTTTTCGTGACAAAATATCCTGTTTAAAACGGGAACATTTTTTTATCCATAAATTAAAAGAGCGCCCCCTATATCCAAGAAGTTAAAGGGTCCAGGCTAATTGGCAAAAGCTGGTTGAGAGAATGCCACGAGTGTGCAAGCTGTCTCAAGGCCAAGGGTGGCTACTTTGAAGAATCTCAAATATGAAAAATATTTAGAATTATTTATTTTTTATTACTATTATGTGTTATTTCATAGTTTTGATGTCTTCACTATTATTCTACAATGTAGAATTAGAAGCTGTGGCCAAACTCTTGACTGGTACTATATACATAATTTTATTAACAGGATAAAGTTGATCCCTCCGAAGAGTATGATTTAGGCTGTTTGAGAAGATTTGAATCCTAATCAACCTGCCTACACATAATTTGATGTACTATACCAACATTGCTGTCGTGCTGTAGGTCAAACCTTGGTGGAGCATGAGTAGTATAGGCGTTGCGGTGCTCATGTTATTTGCCTTTTCCTTTTTACTTCAGACCAATGCTTCTCTCACTTAGGACTTTTTTTGTTTTTAATAACCTCTTATGGATACGGAGATCCTAGTGTATCAACTGGCCAATTGCCAGGGGAAATGCAGAGGGCGAGATTCAAATAAAATGAAATAAAATTATAACTCACAAAATTCTAAATTACACATGTTAGATACTCAATTAAAGCTACAGTCGTTGTGAATCCAGTCAACATGTCAGATTTAAAAAATGCTTTTCGGCGAAAGCCTAAGAATGTATTATCTGATAGCTTGCACCCAACTGCACCAGCAGTAAACAAAGGAGCTAGCATAGCAGACGCTGAAATAAAATATAAACTATGCATTACCTTTGACAAGCTTCTTTTGTTGGCACTCCAATATGTTCCATAAATATCACAATTGGTCCTTTTGTTCAATTAATTCCGTCCATATATATCGAAAATGTCCATTTATAAAGCGCGTTTGATCCAGAAAAAGACAGCTTACAAAAATGCAACGTCATTACAAAATATTTCAAAAGTTGCCTATAAACTTTGCCAAAATATTTCAAACTACTTTTGTAATACAACGTTTGGTATTTTTAAACATTAATAATCGATCAAATTGTAGACGGGGCAATCTGTATTCAATACAGGAACGAAAACAAACCAGCACTGCTGTACAAGTCTTGCGCAACTCACAAAAGTGTCCCCAGTTCCAAGTTGGCCTACTTCTTTATAGAACAAAGGAATAACCTCAACCATATTCCAAAGACTGGCGACATCGTGTGGAAGCGCGTAGGAACTGAAAATAGGTTCCTATTAAATATCCAATGGAAAAGACAATATAGTGAACAGAGAGGTGGAAAAAATAATAATTCTGAACCGTTAGTCCTCTGAGTTTTGCCTGCTACATAAATTCTGTTATACTCACAGACATGCCCCTAGCTTTAAGAGGTTTAAAAAAAAAAATCCACCGGAAAGTGATTATGCAACTTTATTATGTAACATTATAATACAGCATAACATTGAAATACAAGTTAAGTAATAGTAAACAATAACGCAACAGAAATAATGTAGATGCTAGTATTTATTTACAGGTGAGAGAAGGGAGATTAATGAGACAATTGAAGCGACTTCAGATTTTTGGGGAAAGCACTGAAAAGTAACTTGACACTGTGTTTTTAAATTATTCGACAAACATGTTTGAAACAACTATGCTGTCAGTCGAGCCTTCTAAATTGTCTGATGCAAGCATGCATTTGCCCACTTGCGGTGCACAACTGAACTGAGGCTCTGTTTACATGCGCATTTGGGGTATAATCATTCACTATATGCGATTAATAATAATTTTGTTTGTTAACAAAATTATTTATTTTCTCAGCTATGGTTTGTGTTATGGTCTTGGTTGTTTTTAGTCTAGGAAATGTAGCATAACTAACTGCACTGTGTTTTCTGTCTGAAATCTGGCTACCTTGTCTTACCTAGCTAGTTTTGCAATGCCCATTGCATTCATTGTAAGGTAGTTAGCTAGCAATGTGACAGTAGCCCAAAGTGTGGTGTTGGCTTTGATCCTGTTTTGAACCTATTTTGCTAGCTAGCTATATTTTGTGGAAGAATGCCGCTATGATATATTATGAACATTGAGTTGTCGTACAGTCTTGTTGGTGTAACATTGGCTACCTAACTAGCTAGGTCGGTAGTAACGCATCTCATTGATTATAGCTAGCAATGTAGATGAACTTGAGCAGCGTGACAGTTTCCCAAAGTTTGGAGGTTTTAAACTTAACATAACTAAATTTAGCTAGCTAGCTACCTAATGTTAGCTAGTTATGTTTTGTATGATATAAGTATGAGTATGATATATTGTTGTGAAATAACTGGTTAGCTAACGTTGCAGTCTTACATTGAATAATGTTTCCTAGCTCAATCAATCAAATGTATTAATTTATCCCTTTTTACATCGACCAAAGTGCTATACAGAAACACAGCCTAAAACCCCAAACAGCAAAATTAACAGGCTATCATAGTAGCCAGGGATGTCCGCTATCTTATTGTGCTCTGATTACACACAAGTGTTTAGGTCAGCAGTTTACACATGATTAATTCAGACTTATAATAAAAACTTTATTTGGCTAAATATAGCTAGCTTTCCTCGCTTGTTGGTTAGCTACCTAGCCAACGTTAGCTCTCATCTGACTTCAATAACGTTACGATTTGCTAGCTACCTAGCTAATCAAAACAAAACAAAAGTAATTGGCTAGCTACCTTTTTTTGCATGTTTGTCAGCTAGCTAGATTTCATCTGACTGGTGTTAGCAAGCTACAGAGGCTAGCTGCTGGACTTGAACATCCCAGCTAGCAATGAGGAATCGGCCCAGAAGCGGGTGTTGGACTCAGCCCGGAATCAAAATGAATGACTGCCCAGACTCCGCCCAAGTACATCGGGCTGTTTCCGTCTACTGGAATTCAGTCGACTTTGCCTGCTTCTTACCAGAATCCCCCCAAAGCGGCCCAATGCAAATTTAAATAAATGTATACAAAATGACCCGATATAGTAATTTTAAATATTACTATTTCATACAAATTATACCCATCCACAACAACAAAAAACATTTTGTGTTGGAGGAAGCACCGTACACCTGGTGACCGTGTCAGCGTGCATGTATCTGGCCTGCCACAAGAGTTGCTACAGGGCGATGGGACAACAACATTTTTTGATCACAGAAACAATGAAAAAATATGGAAAAATAAATAATGAACTGTTAATTATATAAAGCAGCCCGTGTAATCAATTGCCAGAGAGTAGCCCCAATCGGCCCGTGCCCCAAGTAAAACATTTTGGCCAGATAACTCACACAGGAATTGGCCCGACCTCAATCCCCGCATCCTAGCCATAAGTAATACTGCAGACGGCGGCCCAGACTCGGGCCACATGACATCAGCAAGTATGACTCTCAGACGGAATCGGCCCAGATCCACTGTGCTAGCTGGGAAGCAACATAAATTTAGCTAGCTACCTAGCTAATCAAAGTATCATATAGCTAGCTATACACAGTAGCCTAGGTTTGTTCCTATGACAGGCAGCATGGTGCAAGCAGCTGTGTTGTTGCTGAGCAACTAACCCGGTGTTAGAACTCTGAGCTTCAGATAAAAATAATGTTCGCATTGTCAGAAATGCTACAAAAAGGTAGCACATCGTTGGTTCTTAATGGACATAAGTTAGAATGTGAGAGCGATAAATTATATATATTCAATCAAAACTGTTGCCTCTACAAATGTTTTCAGTCTGAAAGGTGACAAGTCTAATTGTCACTTTATGGACGCTGTAATCTCTTTTTATCCGACGCCTAGACAATGAGCTAGTTCTGGGCCAAAAATATTCTGACGACTAATGCTAACGACCCTATTAAACATTTGCTTTGTGGTTCTTGATAACGGATAGAGGGCTCATGATGAGAGGCAGAGAGTGTGTTGTGTACCTTCAATTAAGATGATTTGCAAATTTTCATCAAGATTGGTGTCATATTAGCTTAGATATGATGGTAAGGAGATTTGAATTTAACATTGAGCCTCAATCAATGCCTATACATAAAACATTTTTTGAAACAATCATTGCATTTTTTATTTATAGCAGAGAAAGAACATTACTTTATCTTGTCCTAAAAGAATTATCATAATTTGTTTTTTGATAGAATAGGGCTGCAGGACACTGTCAAATAACATTATTAAAAAAACCACACCAATTATTAACATACAGATGATTCACAAATCGTATTTAATAAAGGAGCAGTGCAGTTCAAACTTGATTTTACTTTTTTTTAATCGCTTTTTCCACACTATGCAGTCAAATTAACAATGACATTGTGAAAATGGTGATGCCGTTTTTGTGTAAGAGCTGTTTGAAAAAAATGCCTGGAATTTCAGCCTGTTCAGGAGGGATGGAACTTTTGGCCCACATCATGATGTCACAATGTGATCGGATTATGATAAACCAATGACTGTTCATCCTGGTAAGGAGGTGGGCTCAATAACATCCTATTAGCCAATCAGGGCTATTTATGTAAATATCATCACATTTGTTTCCTTACGCCCAAATGATGAGACTGAGCATATCAAGGGCCATAGGAGGCTCAGGGAAATGAATGATAAAAACTATATTTTTTAATTATTTTAATTAAAGAAACAGAGTGATTTATTACACAGACAGTGATGAGTGGAAAATGCAATGGTATAGCAGAGTTAACATGCAGCTAGATCATGTAATGGTTTTCTAGGTGTGGTGAAGGAGAGTTGGACCAAAACGCAGCGTGTAGATTGCGATCCATGTATAATGAACAAAAAAACGTAACACGAATCTAAAATGCAAACACTACAAAACAAAGAACGTAACGAAAACCGAAACAGCCTATACTAGTGAAAACTAACACAGACAGGAACAAGGACACTAAGGACAATCACCCACAACACAACCAAAGAATATGGCTGCCTAAATATGGTTCCCAATCAGAGACAACGATAAACACCTGCCTCTGATTGAGAACCACTTCAGACAGCCATAGACTTACCTAGAACACCCCACTAAGCTACAATCCCACTACATACACACCACATACAAAAACCCATGTCACACCCTGGCCTGACCAAATACATGAAGATAAACACAAAATATTTCGACCAGGGCGTGACAGAACCCCCCCCCCCCAAGGTGCGGACTCCCGAACGCACCTCAAATCAATAGGGAGGGTCCGGGTGGGCGTCTGTCCATGGTGGCGGCTCCGGCGTGGGACGTGGACCCCACTCAGTTAATGTCTTAGTCCCCTCTCCTTGCATCCCTGGATAGTCCACCCTCGCCGCCAACCATGGCCTAGTAGTCCTCACCCAGAACCCCACTGGACTGAGAAGCAGATCGAGACTGAAAGACAGCTCGGGACTGAGGCAGCTCGGGACTGAGGGGAAGCTCGGGACTGAGGGGAAGCTCAGGAGTGAAAGGAAGCTCAGGAGTGAAAGGAAGCTCAGGAGTGAAAGGAAGCTCAGGAGTGAAAAGAAGCTCAGGAGTGAAAAGAAGCTCAGGAGTGAGAGGAAGCTCAGGCAGGTTGATGGATCTACCAGATCCTGGCTGGCTGGTGGTTCCGGCAGATCCTGGCTGACTGGCAGATCCTGGCTGACTGGCGGATCCTGGCTGACTGGCGGATCCTGGCTGACTGGCAGATCCTGGCTGACTGGCCGATCTGGAGGATTCTGGCTGACTGGCGGATCCTGGCCGACTGGCAGATCCTGGCCGACTGGCAGTTCTGGCAGATCTGGAAGAGTCTGGTTGACTGGCAGATCTGGAAGTTGAAGCTCGCATCCGCTACAAGACCATGGTGCTTGCCTACGGCGCTGTGAGGGGAACGGCAACTCAGTACCTCCAGGCTCTGATCAGGCCCTACACCCAAACAAGGGCACTGCGTTCATCCACCTCTGGCCTGCTCACCTCCCTACCACTGAGGAAGTACAGTTCCCGCTCAGCCCAGTCAAAACTGTTCGCTGCTCTGGCCCCCCAATGGTGGAACAAACCCCCTCACGACGCCAGGACAGCGGAGTCAATCACCACCTTCCGGAGACACCTGAAACCCCACCTCTTTAAGGAATACCTAGGATAGAATAAGTAATCCTTCTCACCCCCCCTTTAAGATTTAGATGCACTATTGTAAAGTGACTGTTCCACTGGATGTCATAAGGTGAATGCACCAATTTGTAAGTCGCTCTGGTTAAGAGCATCTGCTAAATGACTTAAATGTAATGTAATGTAAATGAAGAGTCTGGTAGAATGGCAGATCTGGAAGAGTCTGGTTGACTGGCAGATCTGGAAGAGTCTGGTTGACTGGCAGATCTGGAAGAGCCTGGTTGACTGGCAGATCTGGAAGATTCTGGCTGACTGGCAGATGTGGAAGATTCTGGCTGACTGGCATATCTGGAAGAATCTGGCTGACTGGCAGATCCTGGCTGACTGGCAGTTCTGGCGGATCCAGGCTGACTGGCGGATCCAGGCTGACTGGCAGTTCTGGCGACGCTGGGCAGACTGGCGGCGCTGGGCAGACTGGTGGCGCTGGGCAGACTGGCGGCGCTGGGCAGTCTGGCGGCACTGGCGGCGCTGGGCAGACTGGCGGCACTGGCAGCGCTGGGCAGACTGGCGGCGCTGGGCAGACTGGGGGCACTGGCGGCGCTGGGCAGACTGGCGGCACAGGGCAGACTGGCGGCGCTGGCGGCGCAGGGCAGACTGGCGGCACGGGCGGCGCTGGGCAGACTGGCGGCCCTGGGCAGTCTGGCGGCACTGGCGGCGCTGGGCAGACTGGCGGCACGGGCGGCGCTGGGCAGACTGGCGGCGCTGGGCAGTCTGGCGGCACTGGCGGCGCTGGGCAGACTGGCGGCACTGGCGGCGCTGGGCAGACTGGCGGCGCAGGGCAGACTGGCGGCGCTGGCGGCGCTGGGCAGACTGGAGGCACTGGCGGCGCTGGGCAGACTGGCGGCACAGGGCAGACTGGCGGCGCTGGCGGCGCAGGGCAGACTGGCGGCACGGGCGGCGCTGGGCAGACTGGCGGCGCAGGGCAGACTGGCGGCACTGGTGGCGCAGGGCAGACTGGCGGCACGGGCGGCGCTGGGCAGACTGGCGGGGCTGGGGAGACAGGGGGCACTGGCAGCGCTGGGTAGACTGGCGTCGCAGTGCAGACTGGCGGCGCTGGCGGCGCAGGGCAGACTGGCGGCACGGGCGGCGCTGGGCATACTGGCGGCGCTGGGCAGACTGGCGGCGCTGGGCAGACTGGCGGCGCTGGGCAGACTGGCGGCGCTGGCTGCTCCATGTGGGCTGACAGTTCTGGCGGCTTCTTACAGACTGGCAGCTCCTTGCAGACTGACAGCTCCTTGCAGACTGACAGCTCCTTGCAGACTGGCAGCTCCTTGCAGACTGGCAGCTCCTTGCAGACTGACAGCTCCTTGCAGACTGACAGCTCTGGCTGCTTCATGCAGACTGACAGCTCTGGCTGCTTCATGCAGACTGACAGCTCTGGCTGCTTCATGCAGACTGACAGCTCTGGCTGCTCCATGCAGACTGACATCTCTGGCTGCTCCATACAGACTGACATCTCTGGCTGCTCCATGCAGACTGACATCTCTGGCTGCTCCATGCAGACTGACAGCTCTGGCTGCTCCATGCAGACTGACAGCTCTGGCTGCTCCATGCAGACTGACATCTCTGGCTGCTTCATACAGACTGGCAGCTCTGGCTGCTCCATGCAGACTGGCAGCTCTGGCTGCTCCATGCAGACTGGCAGCCCTGACTGCTCCCTGCAGACTGGCAGCTCTGGCTGCTCCATGCAGGCTGTCAACTCTGGCTGCGCTAAACAGGCAGGAGACTCCAGCAGCGCTGTAGAGGAAGAAGGCTCTAGCTGCGCTGAACAGGTGGGAAACTCCGGTAGCGCAGGAGAGGAGAAAGGCTCCAACAGCGCTGGAGAGGCGAGGCGCACTGTAGGCCTGATGCGTGGTGCTGGTACTGGTGGTACTGGACCAAGGACACGCACAGGAAGCCTGGTGTGGGGAGCTGCTACCGGAGGGCTGGTGTGTGGAGGTGGCACAGGATGGGCTAGACCGTGAAGGCGTACTGGAGATCTTGAGAGCAGTGTTGGCACAGGACGTGCAAGGCTAGGGATGTGCACAGGAGGCCTGGTGCGTGAGGCTGGCACCAACTTCACCAGCCGACTAACACGCACCTCAGGACGAGTATGGAGCGCTGACCCAGGTGCCATCAAATCCCTGACACGTTCCGTCGGATCAACTAGGGCCCTGACCCTATACACTTCCCAACCTCAAGGTCTCGACTGCACTCAACCATACTGAGACTTTGTGACCTCACTATCATATAATGGAGCAACCACATTATACTATCTGTTATTTCCTGCAACCACATTACACTATCTGTTATTTCCTGGGTGTTGACAAGCGTTTTCATCTCTGTGGCCTCTTATTGATGAGTTAATGTGTTCTTTTAGCTTTTCATCTGAGCTCATTCACTGGCAAGGTGAACCTCCCCCGGGCCATAATTGGCGTACAAAGCCCGAAGGTGTAGGAGGGAGAGTGTAAATCCTCCTCCTCAACATTGCTCGATAAATCAGAGGAGAGGTGAAGGGAGAGGTGAAGGAGGTAGCTGGGCTATGCAGAGGAGAGGAGGTGACTGAGTAGCGGTTGGAATAGAGAGTGTTTAGGAGGTTTAGGAGTCCTTGGTTTCTCTATTTGCTCTTCTGTCAATGAATTTCCTGGAAAATTCAAAAATTCAAAAGTTCATAAGCAATACAGACATATTTATGAATTCTGATGTTAGCCATTTAATGATGATTCAGAGTTCAATTTTTCTTCACCTGGCACTTATTTGTTAAAGGCACTGTGCTTATTATGGTGTTGTTATGGCCTTATAAAAGTACAGTGTTAGGTTCATCTCTGGATGGACCTAATATTTATTTAACAACCAGAAATCAGCTTGACTCTCTATTTCAACATGAGAGATTGTTATCAGACTCAGAGAAGAGGACAGACACCGGTACAATGAGTGAGCGGAGAGCAGAAACGTGAACTGAGAGCTATTTTATCAGGTTGACAAATAGGCCTTGACATCCTCATTTCCCTCTCCAATGACATCAAGACCCCATCATATCTTTGACAAAATAATTAATTTACCTTCTCCAAACTGTCAGTCAACAATGAGATCTAAACAATGCCGCGTTTTAGAAAGTGTCATTTTCAGCGGATTAATTTGACTGACGTATAAATTAAATAAGAACATCTAGATAGACGATAGATGATTCCTTCCATTTAATTGTGTTTTTAATGTGTCTACAATCATCTTTTTATGTATTTGAACAGGCGGCTCATTGATGCACTGAAATTTCACTTATGCTAATAGAAAATCCTCCAGTCCAACTAAATGGTGATATAAGAAAATAACTCGCACATCTTTTGCTTGTTGCAGATGCCTTACAGAATTGTGATGATATGTTAGAGGAAAATAAAAACCTGCACACTGTTCTTGCCAGTATCACTTTAGTTTATTAAGCTTACATACAGTATCAGAACATGTGACATAACCGACTGTAAATTAACAAAAGCTGTGCTTTATTAAGGGTGAAATACTGTAACTGTATCTGATGTCATTAGATTTCAATCTATTGCGATGTGTTTTGTTCCAGACAATATTACTGTAGGTTTCTTTCCATTTCCTAATTGTCTTGAAAACAATGGATTTAGAAAATCTAAGGCCTCAGTGTTATCTCAAGCTGCACAAATAACAACTCCAAGCCTTTGTAACACAATTAAATGAAGACAAAAGTCAAACAGTTTTGAAATTAATTTAATTATTTTGAAACAGTGTCTACAACACTGCTGTCACCATTGTCATTTACATCCCAGTTTAGTGAGGGCGATGACATACTGGTTCATCAGCATGCTATTAGGATGATAGGGCAGAACACATTAAACATTAAAGGAAATGTCATAATTTGATATCACGTTTTTGATTCCCTGCATACAAAATATGTGTTTTCTAACAGATGAAAGGGAAATGAAACGAGAGTGCACACACGCCGAGAGAAGCCTTTCACTGTCAATGTGTCTGTGCCGGGCTGTTAGTGGGAGCTGATCTCCCTCAAGAGATCAAACGTTATATCGGACGGGGGAGCATTTGATTTGTTCGACGAGCCGTTCAATATGTCGATCCCTCGCCACGGGAGAGCTAAATCATAAACCCAGAGTACTCTGATGACAAGCCTGACATTCACACAATTACGAAGGAAATGAGTGGGGATGAGGAGAAGTAGAATAGAGGAGAAATCACCTCCACTTTAATCAGGGTTTTCAGTAACAATACAATCAAAATAATAGAAATGGTAATATATGTTTTGTAATACTATTTTCTTTTGTACAAGGTTTATGTTGAAAGAGGAGGTGGAAGATTGGTTACATAAGGTCATCAAAACACTGAGAAAGGGACACAATAATTGCTTGGTGTACTCATATCTTGAGACTGCTTCCACCCTGAAATGGTGTTCCTGCTTAGTCCTGGTGTGCTTGGGTAACTGCACAGGATTGTCTTATGGAGACAATTCTTCCCAGTATGAACTCATTAATTTCTCAGTGAAGGGTCCCCATCCAATGTCCCCCCTTTTGTTGTGCTGTGACTTTTATCATCTTGCAATGTATCGCACTGTGAGCGGGCAGTTCTTATCATTAAAGGTTTACTCTCTCTCCTTTCTGTCTCTCTCATTTGTCTCTTGGTCTTCTCTTTATTCACCCTCTCTCTATTTCTCTATCTCCATTCTGCTCTGTTTGCTGCCTCTGTGAAGTCTTTTTGAGAGATCTCAGCATTGACACAATGTGTTCACAACACACAAGATTGATTACCTTCCCTTATTTGATGATCTACTGGGGCCCGTCTCCCAAAACATTTAAGTTCTCCAAAGATATTGCTTACATCTGTGTGTGTGTGTTTTCTTTTTACAGTGTGAACTAATAAAAGTCTCAAGTAAAAAAAAAAGTTATATCTATAATGGTGTAAGACAAAGTGACCTCTCCAAGACAGAATTACTTTCTCAGGTGTAATGTTCTGTAGAGCTTAGTCATCTTTAATATAAGCATTCTCTTGATGAAAATAACCTGAACTGACAAATTCGCTCTCACAAGTTTGCATTGACAGAGGATGTCATGATGACAAGACAGTGTCAACCAACTAGATTGTCAATAATAAAAACAGACATCCAAGGCAAACACAAAATGGCTCAGATACAAACAAATAGATTACAGAGTGTAGATCGCTACTACAAAGAAGCAGCAACAATGTGTTGATTAGTGGAAAAATCACTTTACTTTGAAGTTGATATTGGGACTTAATTTTCCCCAACTCCCCCCAAAATATGCAACCCCCCCTAAAGAAGACAATGACTACCATGTTAAGACCATTCATAATTTGTGTATATTCATGGTCGCCCTCGTAATGGCCTGTTATGTAATCAACAGAGACGCAGTTTGGGGATGGGATCTGGCTTAATTGTTGAGAGATTTAATTGCATTCTTCTCCACTACAATGGTCTCATCGAATTAGTGAGAGAGTGGGAGAGGAGGGAAATGGGGGGGAAAGAGGAGGAGGAGACTGAGGAGGTGAGGTATCGACGGAGCCTATCCTTTCTGATTTGGAACTGGCGAGGGAGAAAGTCCTCATGTTAATCGTTGGTCCATACAAAACTTGAGTAGAGTGGATTGATTGGAAGCCAAGCTGACTTGGGTCTGGTGCGTGGCCTGGTGGATGTCTGGGGAGATGCCTGCTGGAGTGGAGATAGTGGAGAACAAGATCTTAATCCCCCCCGTGTGTCTGGCACTCTCAACCCCCATTGTTCATGAGGCTTCAGTTTCCTTTTTCCTCGGCAGCGCAACACAGACCGGAGCTGGCATGCCAAGTCGACTTTGAGCTGCTCTGTTGGTGTTGGGGTAGGTTCTATGGTTTTTATGCCCACATTTTTAAGCTTATTTTTCCTTACTTATGCACTTGAGAGTCAACTACTGTATCATGATCTTGATTCAGGTGTGGCTCTTTGACCAACACTGTCAAACATTGATGAAGAAAGTGTGTGTGATGGAAATGTACCCTTGGGATGGGGAGGGGAAGGTAGGGATTGGCTAATCCAACTGGGGGATCAACTGGTGAAGAGGATAAGGAAAGGAAGAATGGGGACCAGGAGTCGATTCACCAAATTATTGCATTCATGACAGAGGTGGCCTTCCCTTTTATTTTTTCCCTTACCCAATTCCTTGCACTTCAATAAATCAGTGACTCCCCTCGTCGTCGTTGTCCGTTGCCACTAACCAAAAGAATGGTCTGTCATTTCTATGGTTAAATTATATCCCTTCCACTTGAACATGCATCAACAGGGACCCATCAGGATGGGAGCATCATTCATCACATTTGAGCTGGCGTTGGCGTGCGCACAGCGGCCTAGATTTGTCTTTGAGTCGTGGGGGAAAGATGATGGGAGCCGCGACGTGATCGGCAAAGCAAACGAGCATTTAAGCCCACATCAGACAGCGTGATATATATTTTTCTCTCTATGAGGGCCGAGGAGGAGAGAATACAAGCTCTGGCTATCTAGTCTTCACCCCCCCCCCCATCCTATTCACCCCACTGAGCATCAATATTGGCAATTTTAGATTCACAATGGAGCCCAGTGGTAGGTAAAATGGATGGGGGGGGGTCAAGCCATACACCTATAAATCCCTCCTGTATGTTTTCATTTTTCTCTAATCATTTAAGACAGCCAACAAGGCCCAGGATGTAAAGGGGAGCGTCACAGGGTCTATTTTGTGCAATGTTATTTTCTTTCTATCCCCTCTCCTTTTCTTTTTTGCTTTGTCGGTGTGAAATGTGGGAGCAGGGATAGAAAGAGGGACTTCTACTGGTGTATCTTGTTCCAGAGTAGTATATATATATATATATATATATATATGTGTATATACCATATATATGTATATTACCCAGGCTAAGGGCTGTTCTTATGAATGACAACGCAGAGTGCCTAGATACAGCCATTAGCTGTGGTATATTGGCTATACTGTATACCACAAACCCCTGATCTCCAGCTGTCCTATGGTAATGAACGTGTTGGAAGTCAGGACTAGACAGGCTGGCAGCTATTTTCAGCCAGTCGTAATCATGAATCAGCATCTTTCTGGATATACAAAGAAATGTCTATAGAAAAACACAAAATGCAGCTAGTTCGCTATCTTTCCAGCTTCTGTTTAAAGTGATTGTGTTAGCTGTGTAGTTGGCTATCTCTTCTGAACTGTGGCCTTGCAAAAGAGCAAATGTTCTATGCCAGGCAACATCGCACATCATTAGCTTATTGTTATGGATGTATCACCAAAAATATCCCTAGAAAACAGCTTCAACAAACACAAGTGCAGCTACTTTGGTGTTATTATGGCTGCACTGTTTGATGTGACTGTGTTTTTAAAATATTTTTTTTAATTATTATTATTTTTTTTTACCCCTTTTTTCTCCCAATTTCGTGGTATCCAATTGTTCTAGTAGCTACTATCTTGTCTCATCGCTACAACTCCCGTACGGGATACACAACCCAACCAGCCGTACTGCCTGTTAAAGATAGGGCTGACTACTGCCCCCTTTGGAGGAATTGCGTGCCCATAGTAAACAAAATTGCTAATATATGCATATAATAAGTATTATTGTATAGAAAACACTCTAAAGCTTCTAAAACCGTTCAAATTATGGCTGTATGTAAAGCAGAATTCTCAGGGCAGCCATTCTCCCAAACTCTCTCTTGTCATCAGAAAAGTTGGCCCAAATTTGACGTCATTGCCCCCACCCTCCCCAAGCAGCTACAGACCTGCGAACAGTTTCTATGTCTTCAGCGCAATGTCTGCTTTCAATGGGGCTTGTCATTGTGAGAATCGTGCGCCCACGAGACTTTTGGCGGGCTGAAACCTTCCGGTCACGCGAAAATACATGTACTTTCATGCGCGCGTCGGCTCCAGAGCTCTCTTTCTTCCAGGATTGACCAAACGATGTCGGTGTTTCTGTTCGTGCTAAGGATTGTTTTCCACGTTTATAACATGCTAAAGCTTGATTCTGCACTTAGTTTGACCAGTTTAGTTGACATATAATATGTAATTTTGAAGTTTTGGTGCGCATCCACTAGAATTTTGGCTGCATTTCAACCGGAATTTGTTGCGTTTGATAACCTAAAGACACAGACTTCAAAACCAAACGCTGTTTTTGGTAAGTATGACTCCTTCCAGGTCTTCTGATGGAAGAACATCAAAGGTAAGGGAATATATATGTGGTAAATTTGGGTTTCTGTGGACTTCAAGATAGAGGAGACATAATGCTAATTTCTGAGCGCCGTCTCATATTATAGCCTAGTGAACGAATTATGTAACGTTAAAAATAAATGTAACACAGCGGTTGCATTAAGAAGAAGTTTATCTTTCTATATATATGTAGAACATGTATATTTAGTCAAAGTTTATGATGTGTATTGCTTGTTATCTGACGTTATCTGCCGGAGCTATCGTCATTTCCCCCCGGACATTTGAGTAGCATTTTTTGAACATTGCGTCATTGTAAACAGAGATTTATGGATATAAATAGCATATTATTGAAAAAAACATAAATGTACTGTGTAACATGTCCTATTACTGTCATCTGATGAAGATTTTCAAAAGGTTAGTGAATTATTTTAATTTTAATCCTGTGTTTGTTGATTGCATGTGTCTTTGGTGGTGGTTTGACAAAAATATGTGCTATGTTTTCGCCGTAAAACATTTTAGAAATCTGACTTGCTGGGTAGATGAACAAGGTGTTTATCTTTCATTTGAGCTATTGGACTTGTTAATGTGTGGAGGTTAAATATTTCTAAGAATATTTTTGCGTTCCATGCGCCACGTTCCAGCTGAACGTGGGAGGGTTCGTTCCCAAATGGGAACCCTAATCCGTCAACAGGTATCCAATTGTTGTAGTAGCTACTATCTTGTCTCATTGCTACAACTCCCGTACGGGCTCGGGAGAGACGAAGGTTGAAAGTCATGCGTCCTCCGATACACAACCCAACCAGCCGTACTGTCTTAACACAGCACGCATCCAACCCGGGAGGCCAGCCGCACCAATGAATTGGCTTGCCGACTGCGAGCCAGGCCTAATCGTACAACATCAGTGCCTAACATCACTAAAGCTCTTGTGGCTGAATGGAAGTTCCCCCCTTAAATTTTCCAACATCTAGTGGAAAGCATTTCCAGAAGAGTGGAGGCTGTTTTATATTTGAGATTATTCAAAGTAGCCACCCTTTGCCTTGATGACAGCTTTGCACACTCTTGGTATTCTCTCAACCAGCTTCATGAGGTGGAATGCATTTCAATTAACTAGTGTGCCTGGATAAAAGTTCATTTGTGGAATTTCTATCCTTCTTAATGTGTTTAAGAAAATCAGTTGTGTTGTGATAAGGTAGGGGTGGTATACAGAAGATAGCCCTATTTGGTAAAAAACCAAGTCCATATTATGGCAAGAACAGCTCAATCAAGCAAAGACAAATGACAGTCAATCATTACTTTAAGACACGGTCAGTCAATACGGAACATTTCAAGAATTTTGAAAGTTTCTTCAAGTGCAGTCACAAAAACCATCAAGCGCTATGATCAAACTGGTTCTCCTGAAGACTGCCAGAGGAAAGGAAGACCCAGAGTTACCTCTGCTGCAGAGGATAAGTCTTTAGAATTATCAGCTTCAGAAATTGCAGCCCAAAAAAATGCTTCACAGAGTTCAAGTAACAGACACATCTCAACATCAACTGTTCAGAGCAGACTGTGTGAATCCGGCCTTCATGGTTGAATTGCTGCAAAGAAACCACAACTAAAGGACATCAATAAGAAGAAGAGACTTGCTTGGGCCAAGGAACACGATAAATAGACATTAGGTGGGTGGAAATCTGTAATTTGGTCTGATGAATCCAAATTTGAGATTTTTGGTTCCAGTGTCTTTGTGAGATACAGAGTAGGTGAACTGGTGATCTCTGCATGTGTGGTTCCCACCATGATGCATGGAGGAGGAGGTGTGATCTTGTGGGGTTGCTTTTCTGGTGATAGTGTCAGTGATTTATTTAGAATTCAAGGCACACTTAACCAGCTTGGCTACCACAGCATTCTGCAGCTATACGCCATCGAATCTGGTTTCCGCTTAATCACAATATCATTTATTTTTCATCAGGACAATGACCTAACACACCTCCAGGGTGTGTAAGGGCTATTTGACCAAGAAGGAGAGGGATGGAGGGCTGCATCAGATGACCTGGCCTCCACAATCACCTGACCTCAACCCAATTGAGATGGTTAGGGATGAGTTGGACCACAGAGTGAAGGAGAAACAGCCAACAAGGGCTCAGCATATGTGGGACCTCCTTCAAGACTGTTGGAAAAGCATTCCAGGTGAAGCAGTTTGAGTGAATGCCAAGAGTGTGCTGTCATCAAGGCAAAGGGTGGCTACTTTGAAGAATCTCAAATCTAAAATATATTTTGATTTGTTTAACACATTTTTTGTTCACGACATGATTCCATATGTGTTTTTCATAGTTTTGATGTCTTCACTATTGTTCTACAATGTATAAAATAGTAAAAATCAAGACAAACCCTTGAATGAATAATGTAGGTGTGTCCAAAATTGTGTGGTACTATATACACTACCGTTCAAAGTTTGGGGTCACTTCGAAATGTCCATGTTTTTGAAAGAAAAGCACATTTTTGGTCCATTAAAATAACATCGATTGATCCGTAATACAGTGCAGACATTGTTCATGTTTTAAATGACTATTGTGGCAGGAAATGGCAGATTTTTATGGAATATCTACATAGGCGTACAGAGGCCCATTATCAGCAACCATCACTCCTGTGTTCTAATGGCACGTTGTGTTAGCTAATCCAAGTTTAGCATCTTAAGAGGCTAAGTGACCATTAGAAAACACATCTGCAATTGTGTTAGCATAGCTGAAAACTTTAGTACAGTTTAAAGAAGAAATAGAACTGGCCTTCTTTAGACTAGTTGAGTATCTGGAGCATCAGCATTTGTGGGTTTCAATTACAGGCTCATAAATCGGTAGAAAAAAATAACTTCTGAAACTCGTCAGTCTTTTCATGTTCTGAGAAATGAAGGCTATTCCATGTGAGAAATTGCCAAGAAACTGAAGATCTCGTACAGCGCTGTGTACTACTCCCTTCACAGAACAATGCAAACTGGCCCTAACCAGAATCGAAAGAGGAGTGGGAGGCCCCGGTGCACAACTGACAAGAGGACAAGACTCCTGAACAGGTATTCAAATGACTACCCGGACTATTTGCATTGGGTGCCACCCCCCAACCCCTCTTTTATGCTGCTGCTACTCTCCGTTTATCATATATACATAGTCACTTTAACTATACATTCATGTACACACTACCTCAATTAGCCCAACAAACTGGTTTCCCCGCACATTGGATACCCAGGAAATCTGCATTGTGTCCCGCCACCCATCACCCGCAAACCTCTCTTTTACGCTACTGGTTCTCTCTATCATACAGTTGAAGTCTGAAGTTAACATACACCTTAGCCAAATAGACTTAAACTCAGTTTTTCACTATTAATAACATTTAATCCTAGTAAAAATTCCCTTTTTTTAGGTCAGTTAGGACCACCACTTTATTTTAAGAATGTGAAATGTCAGAATAATAGTAGAGAGAATGATTATTTCAGCTTTAATTTCTTTCATCACATTCTCAGTGGGTCACAAGTTTACATACACTCAAATGGTATTTGGTAGCATTGCCTTTAAATGTTTAACGTGGGTCAAACGTTTTGGGTAGCCTTCCACAAGCTTGACACAATAAGTTGGGTGAATTTTGGCCCATTTTCACCTGACAGAGCTGCTGTAACTGAGTCAAGTTTGAAGGCCTCCAGGCTCGCACACGCTTTTTCAATTCTGCCCACATATCTTATATGGAATTGAGGTCAGGGCTTTGAGATGGCCACTCCAATACCTTGACTTTGTTGTCCTTAAGCCATTTTGCCACAACTTTGGAAGTATGCTTGTTTTGCTCTGAGTGCACACTGGATGTTTGGGCCAAGGAGTAGGATTGATTTGAGCGTTCCGGCCTTACAACGGCAGTCAAGCACCCAAGCTAATGTTGGCTAGCTTGCTAGCTACTTCCAGACATAAATGATACCACTCTGACCATTTACTGTTAACCAGAGCGTTGGTGGCTGTAACTGTGCTGCTGGAAACAATTTAATTATGTTTTTTTACCAATGTTTACTGACACCGGCTATATTCAACGGGTGGTGAGCACTCATAATTGTATTAATCTGAGCTCTGGTACACTCAGACGAGAGTGCCAGAGCAAATTTACGAAAACACCCGAATGTCCATTGAGAACGCACTATGACTATACCATTTAGCTAAGCTAAGAATGACGGGAATAATCAAGTCAATAAACGATGGGTAGTTAGATAGCCTATAGTTCATATACTGGCAAGTTTGATGCATAACTACTAACTTTAGGTAGCTAGCCAACATAGCATATCATTACAGGAGTATATGCTGGTATGTGGTTTGTAAGGACAGCGTAGCTAACAAATTGTCAGCGAACATAACGTGTTAGGTAACTTATTTGAAAAATCACTACTTTATTGCGTTGAGCAGCAAGATACCCCTTGGTCGTTAGGGCAAATCTGGTGTGTGATAGGAGGGGGGGGGGGTTTCACACCTAGCTCGGTTATTCAACTATTAGCCCCCCTCCCCAACTTGCAACAAATTGTTGTTGTTCCCATCTCGTTCTTTTCCCTCTTCCATGCATCATTATTCTGCGCCTGAGTGGCTAGCTTGTGGGCTTGCTGGCAGCATCTTCAGTTGTGCGTCAATAATTCTGCAAACAGTAGCATGTTTGTATTAAGGTGTAGTTATTCACGGGCAAATTGTTATATGCTATGGAGGTACATGTGTGTCTTTTTGTCGAGAGCAAAACTTTTTTTATTTTCAATCAAAATAAATTGTTCTGAAAGCAACTTTTTTCAGACACAAAGGAAGTCTACGAAAAAGGACTGTGTGATGATGGCATCTCAGGTAAGCAGCACTGGGCGTTCTTCCGTCCAACTTTTACAGAGCTCCTACAATTCAGTGTCGGTTCATAATATACTAGAATGATAAATCATGCAATTATTATTCTCAAGCTAACCAAAAACATTTAGCACGAATGCCTATTCTCGCCATTTTCAGTTGAATTAGTCAAACTTTCCTTCATGGCAACTCATAAGCAGACCATGTCATATTTGTTTCATAGTCGATATATAATTATATTTCATGACAATGGTTAGCTTTTTTTACCGAAGAATGAAAGAACACAATATGTCTGTCAGGGAATGCTATTTTGATATGTCAGATGAAGAGTTAGACCTCAAAGTCATCGTCATTAAGGCAAGGATGGCCCATGCAGGCTTTAGAATGGTCAAAGGAAGTCTCAGAGGAATAGGCCATCGTGTACAATGGCGAAGAGTTAGGGAGTCTTTGCAGCGTGTAGATGGCAAATATGCAATGATACCTGCACCATCACCTAATGAACAACCACAATACCAGTCTGGTGTTAAGCTTTCTGTGCTGTATTGACATATCCTGAAAATGACATCTGCTGCTTTAGATTGAATGGACATATCTCAATTATTGTCTCTGTATCTACAAAAAATAAGCTATTTTCTTCACTTTCAGAGAGCGAGCTGATCAAGGGTTCGAAAATGTAGATATTGCCAGATGTCCACTGTCCGAGGAACAGGCCTTGGAAGCGTTATTGCTGACAAAAGTGTCCATAACCAGAGGTAATTAAACTGTTCTGTGTTCTTTTTCTTTCTTCCTCTCTGCCTGTCTTGTTATACATGGAACCTGTCTCACATGCATAAATAAATAAAAACTTAAGATGTCAGCTGCTAATATACACCACATAAACACAGCCATTTTCACTGGACTCACTGGACTCATCTGTTGCTGCCAAGTCATGATTTTCCTGGGGGTTAGCCTTGCGCAATAACCAAGTGGTGAGACACACCCTCCATATTTAAATGTTTCAGGTACACTCTGATAGGTGTCTGTGTCACCTACAGTATCTTCTATTGACATTGACATCTATTGTTTGTCCTTGTGTCTGTTTTCAGCATAAAGATCTCTGTAGCCACTTAATGTGGACACCAGGTGAGACCACACACACACACACAATAACAGTCTCTCTCCTTCACTTCATCACTCTCCCCTTCTCCCTAAATCCTCTTGGTTATATCAGCTGTGTTGGTGAACACCTCCCGCATCTGAACTGGCTGACACAGAGGGCACAGCGTAACCATAGGTGAGCGGTCACTTGGTCGGGTCAACAGGAAGTATTATTGAAGAGATGCTTTACATTGAGATGTAGTAGTCCCAGAGTTAATTATCCAAGATCAGTTTTGCATTTCACCTCCTGATGATTATGATGTCTGACCGTGTTATAAAAAAAACAAGGCTTAATCATAATCTCTCTATCTATCTGTCTCTCATCTGCATGTATGTTTTGATATGAGAGAGAAAGCCAGTCCAGTCATTGCCACCTCACCCGCTCTTAAGATAACCTTCGGACCAACTGGGGGCCCAAGACACCGCTAGAGTCACTGTAATTGTCATGAACTGAGAGAATATTAGGGTAGCACTGTAATTCATTAATCATATGCCTCTGTTCTTCCCTTTTTTCTTTCTGTCTTCTACACCTCTCACCCCACCTCATCTTTCTTCCTTGTTTTATAATGCACACCCATATGTGCATTAAAGTATAAATTGAACTTGTATTCATAATATAATATTACAATTGTCTTAATTATAATGCATGTATTAATAACACCTAGGTAATGAACTACTTTCTATAAAGCGTTTTACATTCTTCACTGGAAATTAGGTATCTCATTGAAATAATATCCTGTGTCCTCAGATTAATGCAGATGAAGGGAGTTAGATATACATCGTTTTTTTCTGTATATATGAGTTACAAATCAGCCTTCACTTAAATCATGTTTCTCATCTATTACATAGTTACAATGTGTAATCATTGATGCCTCAGAAGCAGGAGTGGTAAACACTGTTGAAGTGTATAATTGTAATTCAAAGAATGGAGTTTGAAATGACTAAAAAAATAATGCCTCAGAGATTCATACCTGAACCGCACTTTTATTTGCCAAGGAAGAGTACATGATCAGCGAATATATTCAATGTACAGGCTACAATGTGGGGATCTCATGCGTGGTAATAACTACAGTACATGTATATAGGGCTTGCATCCTTGGCACAATAAAGTTATTATATTCTACTCTATCCATAGGCTTCATTAATGCCATTCAGACTTAATACAACAACTATGATAGCTGAGGTTCATAGATTGGTATGAATATTAGTTCAGAACCTGACGTTTTAAGGTCCATACACATATCGGCTACATACTGTAGCTAGCTACACATCCATAGGCATACAATGTTTTAATCCTCACTACACAATAAGCAAGTAAATAGTTAGCTAGCTATTTTACTTCAGCTGCATTGCAAGGCAAGCTTACACAATTGTACATTCAAATCTAATTTTATTTGTCACATACACATGGTTAGCAGATGTTAATACGAGTGTAGCGAAATGCTTGTGCTTCTAGTTCCGACAATGCAGTAATATCCAACGAGTAATCTAACCCTAACAATTCCACAACTACTACCTTATACACACAAGTGTAAAGGGATAAATAATATGTACATAAAGATATATGAATGAGTGATGGTACAGAACGGCATAGGCAAGATGCAGTAGATGGTATCGAGTACAGTATATACATATGAAATGAGTAATGTAGGGTATGTAAACAAAGTGGCATAGTTTAAAATGGCTAGTGATACATGTATTAAATAAAGATGCAGTAGATGATATAGAGTACAGTATATACATATACATATGTGATGAGTAAGGTAGGGTATGTAAACATTATATTAAGTGGCATTGTTTAAAGTGGCTAGTGATACATTTTTTTTAACATCAATTTCCATTATTAAAGTGAGCTGGAGTTGAGTCAGTATGTTGGCAGCAGCCACTCAATGTTAGTGATGGCTGTTTAACAGTCTGATGGCCTTGAGATATAAGCGGTTTTTCAGTCTCTCAGTCCCTGCTTTGATGCACCAATTTGCAGTAAATGCTTTAGCTAGCTAGATTCTTTACGTCCACAGTGACAGCCTGGTTTGATGGTTCTCTCAGGAATCCCTAAAACATTAAACAACACGAATTACAAATTCATTGTCATGTCATAACACTAGCCAACTAGCTGGCTAATGTTAGCTAGTAAGTTAACTTGCTAAATAGCGATTTTTGTCAATAAATCTTGCGACGAAAAAATATGCACAAATGTTTGTCTCTACATTAACTAACATATTCCTCTCAATTGTAAATGTTTTGCTTGTGTCATGCCTTGGTCATTATATTTTGTGTTTTTGGTATATGTTTGGGTAAGCCAGGGTGTGACATGGGTTTATATGTTGTGTTTCGTATTGGGGTTTGTAGTAATTGGGATTGTGTATGATTAGGGGTGTGTCTAGTTAGGCTTGGCTGCCTGGGGCGATTCTCAATCAGAGTCAGGTGCTTGTCGTTGTCTCTGATTGAGAACCGTATTTAGACAGCCTGACTTTCGCGTTGTTTTTTGTGGGTGTTTGTTCCTGTCTTAGTGTTGTAGTCACCAGATAGGCTGTAATTAGTTCACGTTCCATTTGTTGTTTTCTTATATCTGTTTTTTCATGTACCGCGATTTATCTTCATTAAAGTCATGAATAACCTACACGCTGCATTTCAGTCAGACTCTCTTCATACAACAGACGAACGTCGTTACAGAAACACCCACCACTCACAGACCGAGCAGTGTGTGAACTGGCAGGATCTGAAGGCGGACGTTATGGACAGCAGAAGCATGGAGTATACTACGTGGGAAGAAATCGACAGGTGGGCGGCCGACCCAGAGCGAGTGCAGGAGCCCGCCTGGGATTCCCTACAGCAATGCGAAGAGGGCTATAGACGTATGGAGTCGAAAAAGAAAGCCGAAAGTAACGGGGGAAAGCGCAGTGAGAGAGTGGCTGAGTCAGGAGTCAGACCTGAGCCTACTCTCCCTGTTAATCGTGAAGAGCAGTTGCAGTGGGAGGGACTGCACCATTTGGAGATTTGGACATGGGAGGAGGAATTAGACGGAAAAGGACCCTGGGCGCAGCCGGGAGAATATCGCCGTCCCAAGGAGGAAATAGAAGCAGCTAAAGCGGAGAGGCGCAGGTATGAGGAGGCAGCACGGCGACGCGGTTGGAAACCGGAAAGGGAAGGGGAGTCAGGAGATAGACCTGAGCCAACTCTCCTTGTTCATCGTGAGGAGCCAAGGAGGAGACCAGAACCAGAGCCAGTGTTAGAGGTGAGCGAAGCAGAGACTGTGAAGGAGTTAATGGGGAAAGTGGAGTGGAGAGTAATGAGGGAGTTGCTAGCTTGGTGCTATAGATATAATATTCGTCCAACGGATCGTGTCGGGGATTTGATAGCACCTGAGTTAGCGCTCTATACTCAACCTGAGGTGCGTGTTAGTCAGCTGGTGATGTTGGTGCCAGCCTCACGCACCAGGCCTCCTGTGGACATCCCTAGCCTTGCACGTCCTGTGCCTACACTGCGCTCAAGATCTCCAGTACGCCTTCACGGTCTAGCCCATCCTGTGTCACCTCCACACACCAGTCCTCCGGTAGCAGCTCCCCGCACCAGGCTTTCTGTGCGTGTCCTAGATCCATTACCACCAGTTCAAGCACCACGCACCAGGCCTCCAGTGCGCCTCGCCTGTTCAGCGCAGCCAGCGCTTTTCTCCTCTCCTGCGCTGTTGGAGTCTCCCGCCTGTTTAGCGCAGCCAGAGCTGTTCTCCTCTCCTGCGCTATCGGAGTCTCCCGCCTGTTTAGCGCAGCCAGAGCTTTTCTCCTCTCCTGCGCTGTTGGAGTCTCCTGCCTGTTTAGCACAGCCAGAGCCTTTTTCCTCTCCTGCGCTGTTGGAGTCTCCCGCCTGTTTAGCACAGCCAGAGCCTTTCTCCTCTCCTGCGCTGCCGGAGTCTCCAGTCTGCCCAGCGGCGCCAGTGCTCCCAGTCTGCCCAGTGCTCCCAGTCTGCCCAGTGCTCCCAGTCTGCCCAGCGCCGCCAGTGCTCCCAGTCTGCCCAGTGCTCCCAGTCTGCCCAGTGCTCCCAGTCTGCCCAGCGCCGCCAGTCGGCCCAGCGTCGCCAGTCTGCCAGGATCCGCCAGAAGTGCCAGTCTGCCAGGATCCGCCAGAAGTGCCAGTCTGCCAAGATCTTCTAGATCGGCCAGACAACCTGAATCATCCAGTTCCACCAGCCAGCCAGGATTTACCGGAGCCTACTACCTGCCTGAGCCTCCTCTCAGTACTGAGCTTCCTTACATTTACATTTACATTTAAGTCATTTAGCAGACGCTCTTATCCAGAGCGACTTACAAATTGGTTCATTCACCTTATGACATCCAGTAGAACAGTCACTTTACAATAGTGCATCTAAATCTTAAAGGGGGGGTGAGAAGGGTTACTTATCCTATCCTAGGTATTCCTTAAAGAGGTGGGGTTTCAGGTGTCTCCGGAAGGTGGTGATTAGTACTGAGAGTCAGACCTCTGTCCCGAGTTGCCCCTCTGTCCCGGGCTGCCCCTCTGTCCCGGGCTGCCCCTCTGTCCCGAGCTGCCCCTCTGTCCCGAGCTGCCCCTCTGTCCCGAGATGCCCCTCTGTCCCGAGATGCCCCCTCTGTCCCGAGATGCCCCTCTGTCCCGAGATGCCCCTCTGTCCCGAGATGCCCCTCTGTCCCGAGCTGCCCCCCTGTCCCGAGCTGCCCCTCTGTCCCGAGCTGCCCCTCGGTCCCGAGCTGCCCCTCGGTCCCGAGCTGCCCCTCAGTTATGTGGGGATCAGGGTGAGGACTATTAGGCCATGGTCGGCGGAGAAGGTGGATTATCCCAGGACGCGAAGGGGAGGAACTAGGACATTTATGGAGTGGGGTCCACGTCCCGAGCCAGAACCGCCACCATGGACAGACGCCCACCCGGACCCTACGTATGCTCTTGAGGTGCGTCCCGGAGTCCGCACCTTAGGGGGGGGGGGGGGGGTTCTGTCACGCCTTGGTCATTATATTTTGTGTTTTTGGTATATGTTTGGGTAAGCCAGGGTGTGACATGGGTTTATATGTTGTGTTTCGTATTGGGGTTTGTAGTAATTGGGATTGTGTATGATTAGGGGTGTGTCTAGTTAGTCTTGAC
This sequence comes from Oncorhynchus gorbuscha, assembly GCF_021184085.1. Classification (NCBI taxonomy): domain Eukaryota; kingdom Metazoa; phylum Chordata; class Actinopteri; order Salmoniformes; family Salmonidae; genus Oncorhynchus; species Oncorhynchus gorbuscha. The sequence continues at coordinate 27,743,703 of NC_060175.1, read as the reverse complement.
TGCCTGGGGCGATTCTCAATCAGAGTCAGGTGCTTGTCGTTGTCTCTGATTGAGAACCGTATTTAGACAGCCTGACTTTCGCGTTGTTTTTTGTGGGTGTTTGTTCCTGTCTTAGTGTTGTAGTCACCAGATAGGCTGTAATTAGTTCACGTTCCGTTTGTTGTTTTCTTATATCTGTTTTTTCATGTACCGCGATTTATCTTCATTAAAGTCATGAATAACCTACACGCTGCATTTCAGTCAGACTCTCTTCATACAACAGACGAACGTCGTTACAGCTTGACTCGTTATGACGTTATAACTACTTGTTATATAACTACTAACTACTATGTTTTGTCAGCCATCTTCACACAGGGATGGGTGGCTCGCGTCAAATTTGTCATTGGAACCACTCAATGTGATTGGTCATATAAAAACCAAATTAATAGAGCCAAATTTCTTAAAATCAATCCCGTATACTATGTTATTATAAAAAAAGGTTTTAAATTCTCTGCTAATGCCAATACGGAAGACTATCAACTGCTTCTCAAAGATGTCCTCTGGTGGTCAGACTAGCAATAACTTGCATTAACTGAAAAAATGCCTGACAAATTGATAACATGTCAAAGAATGCTGCAACAGCCCGCAAGGTGTGCCGCAGTATGATGCAACTTTTAAAGGAGGAACCACTGTAGATTGATGAGGGGGAAAAAAATTTAACTTTTCTTTCTTCAATTTTAGAATAAGGCTGTAACAAAATGCAGAAAAAGTCAAGGGGTTCCTTTCTGAATGCACTGTATATGGAGGCATATTGAGCTGGCTGGATCCCAATGGCACCCTCTTGTGAACAGTGTGCTACTTTTATGAGGGCCTCTAAGGGATTTGGTGAAAAGTAGTGCACTACAATTTTTTTGTATTTATTTTTTATTTCACCTTTATTTAACCATGTCGGCCAGTTGAGAACAAGTTCTCATTTACTACTGCGACCTGGCCAAGATAAAGCAAAGCAGAGCAACAAAAAACAACACAGTGTTACACATAGGATAATCAAAAGTACAGTCAATAGCACAATAGAAAAATCTATATAGTATATAGAGAATAGGGTGTAATTTGGGATGCAGAGGCTGCTGTGCTTGTATGGCTCTGACCTAATGAGTGGCCCATGCTGGAACAGCTGACTCCAGAACAGCTTGGCCAGTCAGGCCTACATATGTGTCCTCAGAAGAACTAGGCCAGACATGGTAACATCTGTTCTGTTCTGCCCATGAAGGCATGCCCAGACTGGCTCTGTGTCTGGGTCGTTCTGTCTGATCAGACCTTATACGCTGCAAGGGTGGCGGGGGGGAGGGAGGTAACTTGACACACAGGCGGTCAGGCAGGGGCGTACATACAGATATACATATACGGTACACACACACACACACACACACACACACACACACACACACACACACACACACACACACACACACACACACACACACACACACACACACACACACACACACACACACACACACACACACACACACACACACACACACACACACACACACACACACACACACACACACTCAGTGGTATTTTTCTGTTTCTTGTGAAATCATGTTCTCCTGTTATCATGAACCATAAGAAAACATTTCGATGTGTGAGTAAATCAATGATATGGCTCATTAAGTTATGAACTTCTTCACAAATTGTTCTTCACAAATTGTTTTGCTTCTAGAAGATTTCACAAAACAGATTATGTGGTAATGCACTGGAAAAATAAACACTGAAATAAACAAATCAACTTCAGGCTCAATATCACTGTTTCCTTTTTTTTTGTTGGTTGGATAATGTCCATAATGAATCAAATGTCAAATGAGTAGGGGTTAACGGATCGCTCACTCAATGAGCCCATTTTGTTATCTTGGCCTATTCATGTGACAATTCCCCTCAAAAGTAACAGGTGCGAAGGTTTCCATGTGCAAAAGCTATTACCATCATCATCATTTTATTTAACCTTTATTCTTTTTTTAATCACCAATATCATGATCATCATCAATATCATCATCCTGATAATATGTAACTATAGTCATAATTCTCATCACACATTGATGAAACCTCTAAATGTTTTGTGTCTTTATTCTATGTGTACATGTGAAACTGTGTGATGAGAATGTTCAGAAAATCATTCTGAATGCCAAAAATCAAAAATTAAATCCCTGGTTAAATTCAAATGTCATATTCTTCAGTATTCCAGCCCCACTTAACATCTCTATTTTTATTTCAAGACGGGAACTGTGTTCTACTTCATACTATGAAAAATGCATTTGCTTGGTAGGCTATTTGTTAAAAGCAAAGAGCCTTAGTGTCACGCCCTGACCTGAGATATCTCTGTTTTCTTTATATTTTGGTTAGGTCAGGGTGTGACTATGGTGGGTACGGTAGTTTTTGTATTGTCTAGGTTTTTTTGTATGTCTAGAGTTTTTGTAGGTCTAGGTGATTTGTATGTCTATGGTGGCCTGATATGGTTCCCAATCAGAGGCAGCGGTTTATCGTCTCTGATTGGAGATCATATTTAGGTAGCCATTTCCCTTTGGTGTTTGTGGGATCTTGTCTATGTGTAGTTGCCTGTCAGCACTTGTTTGAATATCTTCACGTTTCATTTTGTTATTTTGTTCAGTGTAAATAAATAAATACGAATTTACGTATACCACCCTGCACCTTGGTCCGATCCTTATAACGAACGTCACACTTAGACATTAGGTATGGATAAAATACATGAAATGTTCACATCTGTTGACTAATGAAAAGGACTCTCTAACAGATAAAACATTGGTATATCTATTTACATTTTTGAAATCCTAAACGCTATTTGTGAAAGAAATGCAAAAGCTTATTAATATTCCACCTGAAAGGGAGACAGTCACAGATTGTGTTCAAATAAAAATGTTTTGTATTTTGTAACATTTCTTGTAATTTGGAGATAGGCGCTAAATGACACCCTATTCGCTATAAAGTGCACTATTTTTTTGACCTGATCCCTATGAGTCCTGGTCAAAAGTTGTGCACTAAATAACAAATAGGGTGTCATTTGAAATAGAGACAAAGAAGCTAAGAAGGCCAATGTGAGAGAAGATACAGTATGACCCTCAAATCAGTTGAATTAAAGCTAAAGCGTCCTCTTAATGCTGCCCTTCATTCATGTGTAGATCTCATGTGATCAGCACCTGTATAGCATTTTAGAGTATCTGGAAAATCTGATAATCACATGCTGTGTGACATGAACTACTCATAACATCTCAAGGTTAAGGACAATCATAACACTGACATGAATTACAGAATAACATTCTCAGTATCTTGCTTCATGACATAATATTCCTAAAGACATTGTCGAAATGCCCTTACAGTCCCTCTCCTGAACAGTAACTAACAGCCTTCTCTAACTCTTGGAACAAGTAACCTAACTTCCCCCAACTCTGCCTGACTCCCTCACCCTGCAGAGAGCAGAGGCGGGTGATGGGTACTCACTGTTTGTGGCAGGGAGCCTAGCGGTTAGTGTTGGGCGAGTAGCTGAAAGGTTACTGTCACCATCAGGCTGCTTGATATGGCACACACCTGTCACCATCGTTACGCGCACCTGCACGTCATCAGACTGACCTGGACTCCATCACTTCCCTGATTACCTTCCCTATCTATGTCACTCCCTTTGGTTTCTTCCCCAGGCGTTATTGTTTCTGTTCTGTGCGTTGCTCGTGTTTTGTTGTATGTTGCGTTTATTTAGTAAAACACTCACTCCCTGAACTTGCTTCGCGACTCTCAGCACACATTAATACAGTTACTGGTTTGAATCCCTGAGCCGACAAGGTGAAAAAATGTATAAACAATCTGTCAATATGCCCTTGAGCAAGGCATGTAACCCTAATTGCTCCAGGGGCTGACCCTGGTTGTGACCCCACTCTCTGAGGTTTCAGACATGAAAAATATACATTTCCAATTCACACATGCGTATAATTACACACTTGTACATGGGTGAAATAGGACAAGTATAGGCACCCATATAAATTGTAGTTTTTTGATTACAGGCAACTCTGTTTGAACCTCTGGAACTCTCCAGTTACATTCCACTCCCAATGACCTCTGATTGTGACACTTGACCGCTCATCACCACCTTTGACCCTCCCTACCGGCATCTCCTCAGGGCATCCGTCCAATAAGAAGGTGGGACCGGGGCAAATACATGAGCACAGTCCAGTCCAGTCTGGGTTCAGTTCTCAGCAAGCAGTTGCAGAGTGAGGATTGCTCATAAACCTCTGCCCTGCACACTAACAGCTGGGCCACAATCCATTGACCTTCCTCCTGTAGCCCTGAGGGGAATCCGACAAGGCAAGGTAAACAGCTTCAGATATCTTCACATTCCATCTCAGGCTTCATCCATACTACGATGGTGGATATTGCGAGTCCGCCTGCTGCTAACTCTAGCAGGCTTGTAATTGTGCCTATGTCACACATGGCTAGTCGAACCCCGAACTCTTCATTGAGACAATGCTGAAACATCAATCCATGGGAAAATCAGTGACACATTTTAATTTGTGACAAAATCAAGTCTGGCTTTTTTATGTCCGTTTTGGAGGAGTGGCTTCTTCCTTGCCTTTCAGGTTATGTCAGTATAGGACTCGTTTTACTGTGATATCGATACTTTTGTACCTGTTTCCTCCAGCATCGTCACAGGGTCCTTTGCTGTTGTTCCGGGATTGATTTGCATTTTTTGCATCGTACGTTCATCTCTAGGAGATAGAATGTGTCTCCTTCCTTAACGGTATGAGGCTGCATGGTCCCATGGTGTTTATACTTGCGTACTATTGTTTGTACAGGTGGTATAGTTTGTATGTGGTACTTTCAGGCATTTGGAAATTGATCCCAAGGATGAACCAGACTTGTGGGGGTCCACAAAAAAATTTCTGAGGTCTTGGCTGATTTATTTAGATTTTCCCATGTTGTCAAGCGAAGAGGCATTGAGTTTGAAGGTAGGCCTTGAAATACAGTGGGGAGAACAAGTATTTGATACACATGTAGAGGTCTATACTTTTTATCATAGGTACACTTCAACTGTGAGAGACAGAATCTAAAACAAAAATCCAGAAAATCACATTGTATGATTTTTAAGTAATTTACATTAGTATTTGATCACCTACCAACCAGTAACAATTCCGGCTCTCACAGACCTGTTAGTTTTTCTTTAAGAAGCCCTCCTGTTCTCCACTCATTACCTGTATTAACTGCACCTGTTTGAACTCGTTACCTGTATAAAAGACACCTGTCCACACACTCAATCAAACAGACTCCAACCTCTCCACATTGACCAAGACCAAAGAGCTGTGTAAGGACATCAGGGATAAAATTGTAGACCTGTACAAGGCTGGGATGGGCTACAGGACAATAGGCAAGCAGCTTGGTGAGAAGGAAACAACTGTTGGTGGAATTATTAGAAAATGGAAGAAGTTCAAGATGACGGTTAATCACCCTCGGTCTGGGGCTCCATGCAAGATCTCACCTCGTGGGGCATCAATGATCATGAGGAAGGTGAGGGATCAGGCCAAAACTACATGGCAGGACCTGGTCAATGACCTGAAGAGAGCTGGGACCACAGTCTCAAATAAAACCATTAGTAACACACTATGCCGTCATGGATTAAAATCCTGCAGCGCACGTAAGGTCCCCCTGCTCAAGCCAGTGCATGTCCAGGCCCGTCTGAAGTTTGCCAATGACCATCCGGATGACCCAGAGGAGGAATGGCAGGTCATGTGTTCTGATGAGACAAAAATAGAGCTTTTTGGTCTAAACTCCACTCACCGTGTTTGGAGGAAGAAGAAGGATGAGTACAACCCCAAGAACACCATCCCAACCGTGAAGCATGGAGGTGGAAACATCATTCTTTGGGGATGCTTTTCTACAAAGGGGACAGGAAGACTGCACCGTATTGAGGAGAGGATGGATGGGGCCATGTATTGCGAGATCTTGGCCAACAACCTCCTTCCCTCAGTAAGAGCATTGAAGATGGGCTGTGGCTGGGTCTTCCAGCATGACAACGACCCGAAACACACAGCCGGAGCAACTAAGGAGTGGCTCCGTAAGAAGCATCTCAAGGTCCTGAAGTGGCCTAGCCAGTCTCCAGACCTGAACCCAATAGAAAATCTTTGGAGGGAGCTGAAAGTCCATATTGCCCAGCAACAGCCCCAGAACATTACTGCTCCAGAGAAGATCTGCATGGAGGAATAGGCCAAAATACCAGCAACAGTGTGTGAAAACCTTGTGAAGACTTTTGACCTCTGTCATTGCCAACAAAGGGTATATAACAAAGTATTGAGAGAAACTTTTGTTATTGACCAAATACTTATTTTCCACCATAATTTGCAAATAAATTCATTAAAAATCCTACAATGTGATTGTCTGGATATTTTTTTCTCATTTTGTCTGTCATAGTGGAAGTGTACCTTTGATGAAAATTACAGGCCTCTCTCATCTTTTTAGTGGGAGAACTTGCACAATTGGTGGCTGACTAAATACTTTTTTGCCCCACTGTATATACAAAATGCCAAAATGGTATCCTAACTCACACCCCCAAAAAATAGAGAAAAAGATATGTAAAACAAAATATGAAGAAAAATATATATACATTTACAAAATAGTTACATGGGTAACTATTTACACACTTTTAATATTTGGAACACCCTCAGTCCTCTATCAAATCAAATTAATTTATATAGCCCTTCGTACATCAGCTAATATCTCAAAGTGCTGTACAGAAACCCAGCCTAAAGCCCTAAACAGCAAGCAATGCAGGTGTAGAAGCACAGTGGCTAGGAAAAACTCCCTAGAAAGGCCAAAACCTAGGAAGAAACCTAGAGAGGAACCAGGCTATGAGGGGTGGCCAGTCCTCTTCTGGCTGTGCCGGGTGGAGATTTTAACAGAACATGGCCGATATTTTCAAACGTTCATAGATGACCAGCAGGGTCAAATAATAATAATCACAGTGGTTGTAGAGGATGCAACAGGACAGCACCTCTAGAGTAAATATGAACAGTTTAGGGTTCCATAGCCGCAGGCAGAACAGTTGAAACTGGAACAGCAGCAAGGCCAGGTGGACTGGGAACAGCAAGGAGTCATCATGCCAGGTAGTCCTGACGCATGGTCCTAGGGCTCAGGTCCTCCGAGAAAGAGAGAAAGAGAGAATTGGAGAGAGCATACTTAAATTCACACAGGACACCGGATAAGACAGAAGAATATATGCCATTTAGCAGACGCTTTTATCCAAAGCGACTTACAGTCATGTGTGCATACATTCTACGTATGAGTGGTCCCGGGGATCGAACCCACTACCCTGGCGTTACAAGCGCCATGCTCTACCAACTGAGCTACAGAAGTACTCCAGATATAACAAACTGACCCTAGCCGCCCGACACAAACTACTGCAGCATAAATACTGGAGCCTGAGACAGGAGGGGTCAGGAAACACTGTGACCCATCCGATGAGACCCCCGGACAGGGCCAAACAGGAAGGATATAACCCCACCCACTTTGCCAAAGCTCTACACAATATTGTGCTGCTGATGCCAGGTGCCATAGCAGTCTCTTTCTGCTGTAAAGTGAGTATCAACAAGTATAATAAACATATATATATATATATATATATATATATATATATATAGTACAGGGAACATAAGGTTGAATATATTATTATAGACCTGCGAGATCTACTGTCTCTTTTATATTATGACATTTCAGCTAGATCTAATGTCTCTATTATATTATGACAGACCAGCTAGATCTACTGTCTTTATTATATTACAACAGACCAGCTGTATCTACTGTCTCCAATTCACTTTGGCCATTGTTGTGGGCCTGCTCTCCCCTCAACAGCCTCAAATAGACTATTTCATGTTGGTTGGGGTGGGGCGGCAGACACACGCATCTCACATTTAATCTACATTACATTTTTATATATTGCTTCCAAAATAAAATAAAATGACAAATAATATTTTAGATTATTAATTTCAAACAAGGGCATAAGCATGAGAAGAACTTACCAGTCCAAAACATGTCCTCTCCGTTCAAAAAATATTTGGGAATCTCCACTTGGGAATCGCTAAATGAATCGTCCTACAACAATCTCTGTCTCATTTTTCCGATCAATTTCTTCAAAAATTGTGTGTACACCTGTATATCTAGACTTAGATTTAGCTTTCCCTGACTTAGTCGCCATACTGATTGATATATAAACAGCTGAATCTGAGCGTTTACCAAACAATGCTGTGTGTAATATGCGTAGCTCCTTCCGGTATAAAACTTCAATAGCGAATGACTCTCTTTACGCTGGAGTTTACTACATGGGTTGGTCTTCCAACACATAACCATTGCATATTGCCGTTTACCTCAGCTCATTGGCTATCCACCCAGCTAGATTTCAAGACGATCAGTGGTAATTGGGTTAAAATACAGTCAATCAACAAACAGTGGTCATATCATTGGTGCACTGTGATGTCATTACTTGCTGTCTTCAAATCAGTTTCTTTCAGTCAATAGGTCCCGCAAAATGGCCCATCAGGTTTGGTTGTGTTACAAACAAACCAGTTGATTGCAATGAAACCAAACATGACTGGAAAAGTCACGTTTAGTGTGTGTATTTATCTCGAATGTGTCGTTGAAAATGGAATGAGACGGAATTGACGACACAAGCGGTTCACAAAATGTTTCGTGTTAGGCTATAAAAACTGATTTTATCAAACAAAAGATAATTCATTGTGTAACAATGAGCATTGGGATTGCAAATAGACGAAGATCGTCAAAGGTAAACTATTTATTTTAATGCAGTTTGTGATTTTGTTAGCCTGTGCTGGTTGAAATAGTTTTTTTTTATGGTGCTCTATCATCAGATACTCGCATCGTATTCTTTCGCAGTAAATCATTTTTTAAATCTGACAATGCAGTTGGATTAGCAAATTTCTAGGCTTTCGATACATGTGAGACACTTATTTTCATGAATGTTTAATATGACTATTTATGTTATTGATCACCGTATGTTGTGGAATTTCATAAAGTTAGCACTTATCGTAATTTATTAATTGGGAGTTGCTCAGTCCCCCACCCTACCAACACCACCCCACCATTACCAACACCTCTCTTCACCCTCTCCCACCATTCTCTTGACCACCCCACCATTACCAACACCTCTCTTCACCCTCCCCCACCATTCTCTTGACCACCCCACCTTTACCAACCCCGCTCCATCCCAACTTGCTCTGTTCCATCCCGCTCCCCCTACACTCCCTGCCCTGCATGGTAATATAATAATAATAATATAATAATAATAATAATATAATAATGGTCTCTGTCAAGCCTGTTTGCTGCGGCCTCCTGATGACTCAGCAGATATGCTATAGTGGGCCTTAATAATAGGGCCGTGGAGGAACAGAGGAGATCTACACTATTTAGCACTTGAGCTGGCACCCAGCTCACCAACAAGAGAGAGTCAGTGTGTGAGAGTGAGAGCGAGAGGGGTGGAGGGAGGGGGGGTGGAGAGGAGAGGAGAGGGGAAGGGAGTCTGACATGGTGATGTCATATGCTGCTTGGAGTGATGTATAACCTTACACGCAGAGACGGTCACCCACACACGGAACACAAGAACACAAACACACATACAGCTATCCACCCACACTCAAGCTCAGAGTTCTCATCTGGCATTAAAGAACTTCTTTGGCTCTGATGTCTTGTCACTTATCTTAGTCACTGGAATGATGTGGGCTGGGGATGGAGGGATGAGGAGGAGGATGGGAGGAGGGGGCTGGATGACAGAGATCCAAGCTCCATTTTGCTGAGTGCTCAACTTTAGGCATCGGTGAGGCTAGATTAACAATGACGGCATGTGCTAACATCAATTCCATGTGAGGAATGAATTATTTTCACCACGTTATGAGTATATTTATAATCATCTAAAGTTAGGAGTATCTCAAAAACGAATACAGTAAATGGGCCCTTATAACCCCAGAGTATTTAGGTGATTAGTCTTAATCTTATTTTATTGGCTGTCTGCATCCTTTAAAAAAATCTTAGTATACTAAGCTGGTTCCAAGACACACTTGAAAATGGAACAGCTTGTTTCGGATACTATTTCAAAATCTCTGTTCCAAGACCAAAACATTCCTTCACTCCAACATCCCAGCTGTCTTCTACCATTGTCTTCTACCATTGTCATTCACACTGAGTTCCATTACGGCATCCATATTAGGAAGTGTCTCAGTTGTCAGATGAAACTCCCTCAGTTGTCAGTTGACAACTTCCGTCTTACAACTAAGGGACTTCCTACAATGGATGCCATATTCCAGGCTTCCTGTCGGCTCCTTGTCCTTGTTCATTTCCTCTGAACTACCTCATTCCCAGGCCTTAAAATATTTACTCCCACCCACATCTCAATTTCAAATCACTCTTGTTGTGTTTTTCCTTTGAACCCGGTTCAGTGTGAGATGTTTTCTTCACCCTTTTCTTTCTTTCTTTCCCTCTGTCTGTTCTCACCATTGTCTATGTTTTCCTAGAGGGAAAAGAGGTCTATTTTAATAAGCAATGCTCTGCCATGCATCATCCACCCACACAGTGCAGGGAGAAATTGGCACATTTCATGCATTTCAGGGGGGAGGGTTTCAACCCCCCCTCCACCCCCCCTTATCTTCGTCCATCCTTACTACCACCTTCAGTAGCACAGTCCATCAAAAGCAAAGGTTCAGGTAGCCTAGCAGTTAAGAACGTTGGGCCAGTAAACAAAAGTTTGCTGATTGGAATCCATGAGCAAACTAGGTGAAAAATCTGTTGATGTGCCCTTAACAAGGCACTTAACCCTAATTGCTCTTGTAAGTCGCTCTGGATAAGAGCATCTGCTTAATGACTCAAATTTTAAAATGTGCAGTGTCTGCAAAAGTTTATCGAATGCGCTGTATCTGAAAGCAGAATTTGTATCTCGCTGCTGGAGCCTGCAATGTTGTGAGATTGGGGTTGGCGGCGTCTCCTTGAAATGCCATCGAGCACAGAGACATTGAGGAAGAAATTAAGCAACTCTTATTATGCATAGCCAAATTATTCTTCATCTGTTTCCTCGACTAATGGTGAATATCTAGGTGCCTGAAACATGATACGATAAACTATAGTGCATGTGGAAAAGTTAATTATACCTTGCTGGTAGAATTCATCTCAGAAAATGTGTTGTGAAGCTAAGCTTAGTCTGAAGCATTGTAGTATTGCACAGTGTGTGCTGTGCAAAGTAAAGTTATTGATTCAGCATGGATTGCACATGAATTCAAGTAGTCTTTGAAAAACACAATATTGACGTTTTACACACAGTGGAACCAGGATGTTTATCGACATGTTTGTCAACATACAGTATGTGTGCAATATGTAGTGTTCCAGTCAAATGTTTGGACACACCTACTAATTCAAGAGTTTTTCTTTATTTTTTAAACTATTTTCCACATTATACAATAATAGCGAAGACATTAAAACTATGAAATAACACATATGGAATCATGTAGTAACCAAAAAAGTGTTTAAAAAAAATCTAAATATATTTTATATTTGAGACTCTTCAAAGTAGTCATCCTTTGCCTTTATGACAGCTTTGCACACACTTGGCATTCTCTCAACCAACTTCATGAGGTAGTCACTTGGAATGCATTTCAATTAGCTTTTCCAGGAGTGGAGCCTGTTATATATGAGATTCTTCAAAGTAGCCACCCTTTGGCTTGATGAAAGTTTTAAACACTCTTGCCATTCTCTCAACCAGCTTCATGAGGCAGTCACCTGGAAGGCATTTCAATTAACAGATGTGCCTTGATAAAAGTTAATTTGGGGAATTTCTTTCTTTGTTAATGTGTTTAAGCCAATCAGTTGTATTGTGACTAGGTAGTGGTGGTATACAGGCCATAGCCCTATTTGGTAGAAAACCAAGTCCATATTATGGCAAGAACAGCTCAAATAAGCAATGACCAATGACAGTCAAATTACTTTAAGAGATGAAGCTCAGTCAATCCGGAAAATGTCAATAATTTTGAAAGTTTTTTCAAGTGCAGTCTCGAAAACCAACAAGCGCTATGAAGAAACTGGTTCTCACGAAGACCGCCAGAGGAAAGGAGGACCCAGGTATACCTCTGCTGCAGAAGAAAAGTTCATTAGAGTTACCAGCCTCAGAAATTGCAGCCCAAATAAATGCTTCACAGAGTTCAAGTAACAGACATCTCAACATCAACTGTTCAGAGGAGACTGCGTGAATCAGGCCTTCATGGTCAAATTGCTGCAAAGAAACCAATACTAAAGGACACCAATAATAAGAAGATACTTGCTTGGGCCAAGAAACATGAGCAATGGACATTAGACGGGTGGAAATCTGTCCTTTGGTCTGATGAGTGCAAATTTGAGATTTTTGGTTTTAACCATCGTGTCTTTGGGAGATACAGAGTAGGTGAACGGATGATGTGTGGTTCTCTGCATGTGTGGTTCCCACCATGGAGGAGGAGGTGTGATGATGTGGGGGTGCTTTGCTGGTGACACTGTCTGTGATTTATTTAGAATTCAAGCCACACTTAACCAGCATGGCTACCACAGCATTCTGCAGTGATACGCCATACCATCTGGTTTGTGCTTTGTCCCACTATCCTTTATTTTTCAACAGAACAATGACCCAATACACCTCTAGGCTGTGTAAGGGCTATTTGACCAAGAATGAGATTGATGGAGTGCTGAATCAGATGACCTGGCCTCCACTCTCACGTGACAACAACCCAATTTTATATTTTGTATTTGTATTTTTTATGGATCCCTGCTAGCTGCTGCTGCTACATTCGCATATTTCACAACACACTGTGTGCCTTCAGGCCCCTACTTCACCACTACCACATCTACAGTACTAAATCAATGTGTGTGTGTGTGTGTGTGTGTGTGTGTGTGTGTGTGTGTGTGTGTGTGTGTGTGTGTGTGTGTGTGTGTGTGTGTGTGTGTGTGTGTGTGTGTGTGTGTGTGTGTGTGTGTGTGTGTGTGTGTGTGTGTGTGTGTGTGTGTGTGTGTGTGTGTGTGTGTGCCAATGTGTGTGTGTGTGTGTGCGCGCATGTGTCTGTGCCAATGTTTGTGTTGCTTCACAGTCCCCACTGTTCCATAAAGGTGTATTTTTATCTGTTTTTTAAATCTAATTTTATTGCTTGCATCAGTTACTTGAATGACTTAAATGTAAATGTAAATGTAATGTGGAATAGAGTTCCATGATGTCATGGCTCTATGTGTGCCTCCCATAGCCTGTTCTGGCATGTCTTGTGGCATGTCTTGTGGGGTTTGCATGGGTGTCCGAGCTATGTGCCAGTAGTTTAGACAGTTGAGATGGGTTGGAATAAGTTGGACTGCAGAGTGAAGGAAAAGCAGCCAACAAGTGCATATGTGGGAACTCCTTCAAGACTGTTTGTAAAGCATTCCGGGTGCTGCTGGTTGAGAGAATGCCAAGAGTGTGCAAATCTGTCATCAAGGCAAGGCATTTGTTCAACCTGTAGTGACACCCCATCCCATGAACGGGACCATTGTCATCATCTGACACTAATTAGCATAACGCAACAGACATAAATCTTCCTAGAAAATATTCCTATTCATGAAAATCACAAGTGAAATATATTGGAACACAGCTTAGCATTTTGTTAATCACCCTGTCATCTCAGATTTTCAAAATATGCTTTACAGCCAACGCCAGACAAGCATTTGTGTAAGTTTATCATAGCCTAGCATAGCATTATGCCTTGCTAGCAGCAGGCAACCTTGTCACGGAAATCAGAAAAGCAATCAAATTAAATCGTTTACCCTTGATGAACTTTGGGTGTTTTCACTCACGAGACTCCCAGGTAGACAGCCAAAGTTCATTTTTTCCCAAAATATTATTTTTGTAGGCGAAATAGCTCCGTTTGTTCTTCACGTTTGGCTGAGAAATCGCCCGGAAATTGCAGTCACCACAACGCCAAAAAATATTCCAAATTAGCTCCATAATATCGACAGAAACATGTTAAACGTTGTTTAGAATCCATTCTCAAGGTGTTTTTCTAATATCTATTCGATAAGATATCCGTCGGGACAATTTGTTTTTCACTAGGACCGATTGGAGTAATGGCTACCTCTGTATTTTACGCGAGAATCTCTCTCGGAGCCACCATGTGATCACTTACGCAATGTGGCCGCCTACGGCTATTATTCAACAGAAATGTGTAAAACTATGTCACAATGCTGTAGACACCTTGGGGAATACGTAGAAAGCGTAAGCTCGTTGATGGTACATTCACAGCTGAATAGGGAGTCATTGGAACGCAGCGCTTTCAAAACCTGGGACACTTCCGGGTTGGATTTTTCTCAGGCTTTCGCCTGCAACGTCAGTTCTGTTATATTCACAGACAATATATTTACAGTTTTGGAAAGAGTTAGAGTGTTTTCTATCCTAAGCTGTCAATTATATGCATATTCTAGCATCTTTTCCTGACAAAATATCCCGTTTGAAACGGGAACGTTTTTTTTCTTCCAAAAATGAAAATACTGCCCCCAACACCAAGAGGTTAACACTTTTTTGGTTACTACATGATTCCATATGTGTTATTTCATAGTGTTGACGTTTTCACTATTATTCTACAATGTAGAGAAAATTTTAAATGAAGAAAAACCTTTAATGAGTAGGTGTGTCCTAACTATTGACTGGTACTGTACGTATATATGAGTACACCCTTGTGTCTGAACAATCTGTGTGTGTGTGTGTGTGTGTGTGTGTGTGTGTGTGTGTGTGTGTGTGTGTGTGTGTGTGTGTGTGTGTGTGTGTGTGTGTGTGTGTGTGTGTGTGTGTGTGTGTGTGTGTGTGTGTGTGTGTGTGTGTGTGTGTGTGTGGTTGCGTGTGCATGTGCGTGAGTGCGATACTGTGTATTTGGCTGTTCGTCACCTTTTTTTTCTCCCCTCCTCTCAGAGAGACGAGTGTGAGATGACTCGTGGGACGAGCAGGCACTGGGCACACGCTGAGCTCAGGTAATGAGAAATGATGTTCATGTCAGTGGCAGAATAGTCTAAATCATTCCAAAGCTGAGTTACATAATGTGAATATCATTCCACCACTCTGCCTGCCCTTTATCCCTTATCTCCACCTTATCCTCTGGCTCTTTCCCTCTTTCCTCACTCCCATTTCAAATATATATTTTTCCCCATATTCTCCTCCTAGGGGGGAGTGCAGCGATTTGAACAGGGCTTAAGTAACCCATCGGAGCAGAGCATGCTGGGTAAAAAGGCCCTTCGGTAAAAAGAAGGGAAGAGAAAAATAAGGAATTCATATACGTGTCATTGTACCCAAACTGAGACCTGTTCACAATGATCATCTTCTTGGAGGTGGGTTTGATATTAAATGCTTCTGAACACAGTGATAGACAGCATAACTATATTGTTACTGACATGATGGAGTTCATATAGGAAATCTTTGAAAAGGTCTTGTTTATTTTCACAGTGCTAAGTCTTTCACAAACAATGCATTGATGTGGTGTCTACACGTTTGATCTAGTCTGACCTAGAGAGCTATTGGTGGTCAGCTGTTTCAAACGGAAATGGAGTTCACAATTGGTTTTTAGAATTTGAATGGAACTTTCTCGGCGGTCCGAGTCGGAATTGGAACCAGATTGAACCGAGATGCAGTTGGAATATGAACAGAGAGATGAAGTTGACCTCAACCTTTTCTTTTTTGTCTCTCCCCTCCCCTTCCCTACCCACCACACCCTTCCCCTCCCCACCACCCCCTCCCAATCTAACATCCACTTCTATGGCAGAGAAGAAAATGTACTTAACTGTGGAAAACTCCCATCTTTCTTTTTATTCACACCCACTCATCTTTCCTGCAACTTTCTCTCTCTATCTCTCAATGTCCAATTCTCGGATGTCTTGGCAGGCCTTAAACTCTCTACTGACATTTGGAGGCTGGAGATATAGAGGAGTGTGTGGACTGGAGATATAGAGGAGCGTGTGGACTGGAGATATAGAGGAGTGTGTGGACTGGAGATATAGAGGAGTGTGTGGACTGGAGATATAGAGGAGTGTGTGGACTGGAGATATTGAGGTGATATTGAGGAGTGTGGACTGGAGATATTGTGGACGGGTGTGTGGACTGGAGATATTGAGGAGTGTGTGGACTGGAGATATTGAGAAGTGTGTGGACTGGAGATATTGAGAAGTGTGTGGACTGGAGATATTGAGAAGTATGTGGACTGGAGATATAGAGGAGTGTGTGGACTGGAGATATAGAGGAGTGTGTGAACTGGAGATATTGAGGAGTGTGTGACCGGAGATATTGAGGAGTGTGTGGACTGGATATATACAGGAGTGTGTGGACGGGATATATACAGGAGTGTGTAGACTGGAGATATAGAGGAGTTTGTGGACTGGAGATATTGCGGTGTGTGTGGACTGGAGATATTGAGGAGTGTGTGGACTGGAGATATTGAGAAGTGTGTGGACTGGAGATATTGAGAAGTGTGTGGACTGGAGATATTGAGAAGTATGTGGACTGGAGATATAGAGGAGTGTGTGGACTGGAGATATAGAGGAGTGTGTGGACTGGAGATATAGAGGAGTGTGTGAACTGGAGATATTGAGGAGTGTGTGACTGGAGATATTGAGGAGTGTGTGGACGGGATATATACAGGAGTGTGTAGACTGGAGATATAGAGGAGTTTGTGGACTGGAGATACAGATGAGTATAAGGAGGGGTGGGTATGAGTGTGTGTTGAGGTGTAAAGGACCCTCTGCGCCCCTGGACAGGCCCCGTCCGTCCAACGGTAGTCCAGACGGTGTGATTCAGCTCTTCTGAAGCCCAGCCAACTCTCTCTCACTCTCTCTGCCCCTCGCACACACACATACACTCTCCCTTTTTCTCTATCTCTCTTTCCCCTATCACTCATTAATTCACTCACTCTGCCCTTCTATCCATCTCTCTCTCTCTCTCTCTCTCTCTCTCTCTCTCTCTCTCTCTCTCTCTCTCTCTCTCTCTCTCTCTCTCTCTCTCTCTCTCTCTCTCTCTCTCTCTCTCTCTCTCTCTCTCTCTCTCTCTCTCTCTCTCTCTCGTCACCCCGGTGAGACCACACAGGAGGAGGGCAGGGTGGTCTGTAGTGGTGGAGATGGTGTATGTGTGTCGGGGGGGGCTCTCTGGTGCTCAAACCCAGGGCAAGGTGACCTTAGCCTGGCATGTACCATCCAGGAGGGTCATGGGAAGGGGTGTGAAGGGTGAAGGGGTGGTGAGCGTAGAGGGTGAGGGGTGGGGATTAAGAGTTATTCGTACTCCTGTCAAACTTCACAGGAAAAGGGGTTGTTCCTTCAGGGTCAAGTTCTATATTGAGATACGTGTATGTAACTCCAACCTTTTTAAACATATGCATGCATGATTTATGCAAGAGTCGTGGTCATGTATAAGAACAGAATTACAACCTTGGTGTTGTATGTGATGGAGGCGTATTAGGAAATCTGCGTATTGCAGTAATGCAGCAAACAGGTATACGTCGTAATTCCGATGTAACAATGTGTCCCAAGACTACAATTTCAGTGTGATTACATACCAATGTTATTGCTGTCTGTGGCATAACATCAATACTAAGTTGGTAACCTTCTGTGTACAGGATTCTATTTAGATTGAGCTGACATCTGCAGCATTTTACTGTGAATGTATTCGCTGCGAATGCGGTAATAGTGCCTTTAAAAGCTGCATTGCTGATAACCCGCAATCGAATTGAATCATGGCCTAAATCTTGCAACAGGAAACATAATTGAACAATACTTTGATTAATTACTACAAGTATTAGCTACTTTGACAACATGATGTTGATAATATAGATAATGCCTGTTATGCTTAATATTATAACGGGCATTGTGGCATGATTTCACCTGGACTACAAAAACAGTTGAAAAGTCAAACATTAAGAGGATCTACTTAGCCATCATCATCCATCATCTCAATTTATAAAGATCTGGCAGTAGGTCATATCCATCTTATGTCCTCACAAGGCATGACATCATGTTATGTGAACTACATAACCTTCTACAGTTGGCCCCATTGTGTCCAGGTAAGTTAGCGTCTCCATGATGTATCAGTTGTGACAGACACCTGGGGTGACCTCCAGACATACTCTGTGCTAATGTCCCTCTACGCTGGCGTGTCCTTCTAAGGCACCTGCATTGAGCAGACCATGTGAATCCTGACCTGTCATTTGCTCCTCAGTGGCGTGTGAGGACACATGCAAACAGGTCAACTGTTCTGAACTTTAACTGTGTGTGCATGTGTGTGTGTGTCAGTGAAAGCTTATCAGAGGGGGAAGGGGAGGACCATCCTACTCAGTGAATTTCAGAAAAATACAAAGTAATGAAACGCTAAAAAATGATCCCTTTTAGATAAAACTATACTAATTACAGTATACTCACATATCACCAAATGCCTGCTTAAACCCACTGTTTTGCAATGGACTACAGTAGTCTCAACAGTGGGAGAATCTCAATTGCATACTCCTCGCGTCCTCTCTCCTCGCCTCTTTCTCAGAACCAATTGGAGGAGATGGTCAGAGGGAAGGGAGGT
Source organism: Oncorhynchus gorbuscha (assembly GCF_021184085.1). Classification (NCBI taxonomy): domain Eukaryota; kingdom Metazoa; phylum Chordata; class Actinopteri; order Salmoniformes; family Salmonidae; genus Oncorhynchus; species Oncorhynchus gorbuscha. The sequence goes on along the minus strand of NC_060175.1, from coordinate 27,725,090 downwards.
GAGGGAGGGAACGAGAGGAGTATGGAATTTACATTCTCTTATTGACTTCAATACAAAACCTAGGAGGCTTGTGCTCCTCACCCCTTCCATAGGCCTACATTATAATTATGACGACTTCCAGAGGAACCAATGAAATCTTTTGCAGTATGAACTGACATTGTCCATCTAATCAAAGGATCAGAGAATTAACCTAGTACTACGCATGTAGTGATTAGAAGCTTGGTGAGTTGGTGACATTGTTGGATAGATTGAGATTGAGATTGAGATAGTGAATAGTGATCGCATTTTAGGGATATTGTTCAATTCTTCAAACTTGTTTCTTCAAAGTACAGGAGATGGAGGAGGTAGATGATATGTTTTTCTTTTTGTATCGAGTTAGTGTAATTTATTTTAATTTGCCTTGCTCACTTTAGAAGCAAGTAACTAACCAGAGAGCAGTTTTTCTGCCAGAATGGATAGCTAACGCTAACAACAATGTAGTGCATTTTTGTTGAAGAACCCCTTTCACTACTCATATCAGATTCAAGCTTCTGGAAAGAAGCTGCATTGATCATGTAATGGATGAAGGTCTACGTATTCAAAATGCGCAACACAATGAGAAGGTCATGAAAAACAGAGATGTTCTTGAGCAGCTTATCTACAGTGCTGCATTTTGGGGCATGTAAATTGGCTTTGTTGGCTTTTAGGATGCACGATGAGAGGGAACGTTTCACTAACAAGGGCTTCCAGAGGTAATTGCACGTTACAATGCTTTACTTTCTATGCATATGGAAGTTTCTACTGCCTTCTCTGTGATCATCATTTCAGAGTGATTTGAGAGCTTCCATCACATCATCAATTAAAATTAGATTAAAATAGACGTTGACGCAGTACATTCTTTCGTATGGCAAATGGATGAAACCACAGACATCAGCTGTCGCTCACAGTTGTCAGTTAACGTCAGGTATGTGGATGATCAGGGCTTTATTCAGGAATGTTTCTTGGGCTACTTTGACGTATCAAGTGGGTGAGATGTGTAGTCTGTTTTTGACTTTGTGAATTCTGAGATGTCTGAGTTTAACTTCAGGGATATTGCCCAAACCTCTGATGGCGCTGCTGTAATAGAATGCATCTACTATTTGTATTTACATCTAAATCCCCTCCTGTGCCCTGTTTAAGAGGGGATGACCGCTCCACACCACTACCAGTGTCAACTCTCAACCTGATGTGAACTGAAGCCATGTCTAATGTATAATATATAATAATAATAATATATAATAATATATGCCATTTAGCAGACGCTTTTATCCAAAGCGACTTACAGTCATGTGTGCATACATTCTACGTATGGGTGGTCCCGGGGATCGAACCCACTACCCTGGCGTTACAAGCGCCATGCTCTACCAACTGAGCTACAGAAGGACCACACGATGTAATAATGTATCCTCTTATCCACTGGCACATTGAATATCTCCTTTTCAAGCACTGTAAGTAGCCCTGTCAATGTTCTCTCATTACTGTCTGTATAATCAAATACAAATCAAATAACATTTTATTTGTTACATGCGCCTAATACAATTGATGCCGACTTTACTGTGAAATGCTTGCTTACGAGCCCTTTCCAATGGTGCAAAGCTTAAAAATATTAATACAACTAAAATATTAACACAAGGAATCAAATAAAATACGCAAGAATGGAGCTATATATAGGGAGAACCATTACCAGATGAATGTGCAGAGATAAGAGGTATTTAAGGGTAGATACTGTACGTATATGAAGGCAGGGTAAAGTGACTATATACTGTACCAGTCAAAAGCTTGGACAAACCCTTTTATTTATTTGTACTATGTTCTACATTGTAGAATAATGGTGAAGACATCAAAACTTTGAAATAACACATTTGAAATTATGTAGTAACCAAAAAAGTGTAAAACAAAAAAATATATATTTTATATTTGAGATTCTTCAAAATAACTGTCCTTTGCCTTGATGACAGCTTTGCACACTCTTGGCATTCTCTCAACCAGCTTCATGAGGTAGCCACCTGCAAGGCATTTCAATTAAAAGGTGTGCCTTGTTAAAAGTTAATTTCTTAATGTGTTTTAGCCAATCAGTCGTGTTGTGACAAGGTAGGGGTGGTATATACAGAATATAGCCCTATTTGGTAAAAGACCAAGTCCATATTATGGCAAGAACAGCTCAAATAAGCAATGACAAACGACACTCCATCAATACTTTTAAAGACACGAAGGTCAGTCAATCTGGAAAAGTTTGAAAAGTCAATCTGGAAAAGTTTCTTCAAGTGCAATCGCAAAAACCATCAATCTCTATGATGAAACTGGCTCTCATGGGGACCGCCACAGGAAAGGAAGACCCAGAGTTACCTCTGCTGCAGAGGATAAGTTAATAACTGCACCTCAACTTGCAGCTCAAATAAATGCTTCACAGTTCAAGTAACAGACACATCTCAACATCAACTGTTCAAAAGAGACTGCGTGAATCAGGCCTTCATGGTCAAATTGTTGCCAAGAAACCAATACTAAAGGGCACCAATAATAAAAAGAGACTTGCTTGGATCAATAAATATGAGCAATTGACATTAGACCAATGGAAAACTGTCCTTTGGTCTGATGAGTCCAAATTTGAGATTTTGGGGAGATGCAGAGTAGGTGAACAGATTCCCGGTTCCCTCCGTGAGGCATGGAGGAGGTGGTGTGATGGTGTGGGGGTGCTTTGCTGGGGACACTCAGTGGATGTTGCTGGTGACACTCAGTTGATGTTGAGATGATTTATTTAGAATTCAAGGCACACTTAACCAGCATGGCTACCACAGCATTCTTCAGAGATATGCATTCCTGTGTTGTTTGCACTCAGTGGTACTATCATTTGTTTTTCAACAGGACAATGACCTAACACACCTCCAGGATGTGCAAGGGCTGTTTGATTAAAAAGGAGAGTGATGGAGTGCTGCATCAGATGATCTGGCCTCCAGAATGGTTTGGGATGAATTGGACCAAAGAGTGAAGAGAAAGCAAGCCAGCAAGTGCTCAGCATATGTGGGAACTCCTTCAAGACTGTTGGAAAAGCATTCTGGGTGAAGCTGTTTGAGAGAATGCCAAGAGTGTGCAAAGCTGTCATCAAGGCAAAAGGTGTCTACTTTGAAGAATCTCTAATAGATAATATATTTTGATGTATTTAATGCTTTTTTGGTTACTACATGATTCCATATGTGTTACTTCATAGATTTGATGTTTTTCACAATTTTCTGCAATGTAGAAAATAGTCAAATAAAGATAAACCCTTGAATGAGTAGGTGTGTCCAAACGTTTGACTGGTATTGTATATTGTCTAGTGAGTGTGGCTAGGGTCAGTGCAAGATATAGTCAGGGCAGATAGTTTGGATACCATTTTATTGACGATTTAGCTGTCTGGCTATTTAGCAGTCTAATGGCTTGGGGTAGAAGCTGTCTCGGAGCCTTTTGGTCCGAGAGCCGATATTCCAGTAACTCTTTCTGGACGGAAGCAGAGTGAGCAGTCTATGGCTTGGGTGGCTGGAGTCTTTGGCAATTTATGGGGCATTCCTCTGACACCACTTGATATAGAGGTCCTGGATCGTAGGGAGCTCGGCCTCAGTAATGTACTGGGCTGTCCGCACCACCCTCTGTAGCGCTTTGAGGTCAAGGGCGGTGCATTTGACATACCAAGCGGTGATCCAGCCAGTCAAGATGCTCTCGATGATACTGTTGTATAACTTTTTGAGGAGACACAAACACAATCACATTACCTTAATTTTTCAAATTATTCCACATCAATGTGATTGTAATCCTTGCTTGGACTGACTCATTCTGTTTAATTGTGTTGTGGTATTGTTTTCCCAGTCCGATCCTGTCCTGCCCTCAGTAGAAGAGTTGAGCTCTTCTCCAACACCATCCATCTATGATGAGCCTGACAGGCTGACTACACGTTTGCACCGCGGTAATGCACCAAATTTATGAATGTTGCCAATCGCAATATAAAGTCAAGAGAAGAAAAAGCCTAGAAGGAGGAGAGATGACTAGAAACGATTCGGTTGACCGTTTTATGTGTCGGAGTAGAGGACCTTGTACATTTCAGGGAAAATAAAAACTGAATGTTATATCCCAGGACAAATTAGCTAGCAACAACAAGATAGCTAAATAGGACAAATTAGCTAGCAAGTGCAAGCTATCTAGCTAAATTGCCATAAATGTTTCATGTTTTTCGACCTGTCCCCAAATTAATGTAATTGGTTCAGAGTTTGTTTTGACATTTGAAAACATGTGTTGTAACGTGATCGGGATTGGTGTGGGGGAACAAAATAAATTAATGCACGATGGCGCACACGCGCAGCCAGTTTGGGTTCTGTATGACCTGCAGTGAAGGCTCTGAACACCTCGATCCCTGTTCTGCACGGAATTCAAGCCTCTGAACACCTCAACTCATGCCTTACACCCTCATTCAATCACTGCTGTGATCCCTTCCCTACACTGTGTAAGTAGCCCCCTCATTCCCATTACCCATAAGACTTTATTAAATGTTTTAGGTAAACATTATTTGTCTTGATGATTTTTGAAAAATGCTTTGTAGACTCCATGCCGTCCATGTCTGTACCGTGGGTCTCCCATCCTCCTAACTTCTGGTGTGTGTGTTTATTCCATGGCATTGTGCTTGTTTGTGCCATGGCATGAGAAACCCTGAGAGTAAATGCATGCAAGCTCAGAGAGAGAGAGAGAGAGAGCACGAGAGAGAGAGCAAGAGAAAGAGAGAGAGAGCGAAAGAGAAAATAAAACAAGAGCGGGACAAGACAGGAAGGAGGAGGAGCGTGACAAGCACCATAACGTCCTCTGAGATGCATTTGGACAGAGAGAGCATCTGTCAAAACCCGCCAGCCTCAATGGCCGCCTCGCTAATGGCCACAGACGTGAAGAAAGGAGGAGGAGAGGAGAGGAGAGAGAGAGAGAGAGTAGGGCTCCACACATGCTCATACACCTGCTACTCCCTCCCTTCCTTATTTTCCTGCTGCACAACCACTCTCGCAACAAATCATTCGCCTCAGAATTTCTATAAAGGTACAATGTAACGTTAATGGCTATTGAATTTTTTTTTTCCACTTTGCTGCTTTTGTGATTGTTTGTGTCTGTGTGTGAGTGTGTGAATGTCTGTCTATTTTCCAATGTTTTCTCAGTGTCATATATCTGAGACTATCTCATTTTGATGAATTGGCCCCACTGTCAATCACTCATCTGAATAGTTTTTTGAGGCAATTTGGATCAAGTCGTTTTATTTCCTCTTGGGGAGCAACAACTATCAGCAATCATCCCTAGCTTTAAATCATGTCATCGCAGGGAAGGCAGGCTCACTGCTAAAAGTGCTAAGTTGAACAATTACAGAGCAAAGCGATATTTTAAAACATTGCAAGATATTTTTTGTTTAAACATTTTCCACTCATAAAACAGCACTGAACGGTGAAAAAAAGTAATGTAATCTCCATTAACCCAAATAAGTTTTTGGTATATACAGTAAATATTGTAGATAGAATGTGGTTTCCAACAATGTAATTTCCAATTCCCCATATATTATTTGGTACATACAGTACCAGTCAAAAGTTTGGACACTGATTCAATTTTTAATATTCTTTTTACTTTCTCTACATTGTGGAATGATGGTGAAGACATCAAAACTATGAAATGAAACATATGGAATCATGTAGTAACCCAAATATTGTTAAACAAATACAAAATATATTTTTGATTCTTCAAAGTGTCTCAATTGGGTTGAGTTTGGGTGATTGTGGAGGCCAGGTCATCTGATGCAGCACTTCATCACTGTACTTCTTGGTTAAATAGCCCTTACACAGCCTGGAGGTGTGTTTGGTCATTGTCCTGTTGAAAAACAAATGATAGTCCCACAAAGCGCAAACCAGATGGGATGGCGTATCGATGTGGTAGCCATGCTGGTTAAGTGTGCCTTGAATTCTATATAAATCATTGACAGTGTCACCAGCAAAGCACCCCACACCTTCACATCTCCTCCTCCATGCTTCATGGTGGGAACCACACATGCGGAGATCATCTGTTCACCTATTCTGCATCTTACAAAGACACAGTGGTTGGAACCAAAAATCTCAAATGTTCACTCATTAGTCCAAAGGACATATTTCTACCCATCTAATGTATATTGCTTGTGTTTCTTGGCTCAAGCAAGTCTCTTCTTCTTATTGGTGTCTTTTAGTAGTGGTTCCTTAGCAGAAATTCGACCATGAAGGCCTGATTCACGAAGTCTCCTCTGAACAGTTGACGTCTGTTACTTGAACTCTGTGAAGCTCTTTATTTTTATTTTTTATTTAACCTTTATTTAACTGGGCAAGTCAGTTAAGAACAAATTCTTATTGAGAGCTAGTTTCATCATAGTGCTTGATAGTTTCTGCGACTTCACTTGAAGAAACCTTAAAAGTTCTTGACATTTTCTGGCGAGACTAACCTTCAGGTCTTAACACTTTTTTGGATACTACATGATTCCATATGTGTTATTTCATAGTTTTGATGTCATCACTACTATTCTACAAAACCGTTGAATGAGTAGGTGTGTCCAAACCTTTGACTAGTGCTGTGTGTACAGTAGTGGCCAAAAGGTTTGAGAATGACACAAATATATATTTTCACAACGCCTGCTGCCTCAGTTTGTATGATGGCAATTTGCATATACTCCAGAATGTTATGAAGAGTGATCAGATGAATTGCAATTAATTGCACTGGCCCTCTTTGCCATGAAAATAAACTGAATCCCCCAAAAACATTCCAAGGCATTTCAGCCCTGCCACAAAAGGACCAGCTGACATCATGTCAGTGATTCTCTCGTTAACACAGGTGTGAGTGTTAACGAGGACAAGGCTGGAGATAACTCTGTCATATTGATTGAGTTCGAATAACAGACTGGAAGCTTCAAAAGGAGGGTGGTGCTTGGAATCATTGTTCTTCCTCTGTCAACCATGGTTACCTGCAAGGAAACACGTGCCGTCATCATTGCTTTGCATACAAAGGGCTTCACAGGCAAGGATATTGCTGCCAGTAAGATTGTACCTCAATCAACCATTTATCAGATCATCAAGAACTTCAAGGGGAGCAGTTCAATTGTTGTGAAGAAGGATTCAGGGTGCCAAAGAAAGTCCAGCAAGCGCCAGGACCGTCTCCTAAAGTTGATTCAGCTGCGGGATCGGGGCACCAACAGTACAGAGCTTGCTCAGGAGAGACAGCAGGCAGGTGTGAGTGCATCTGCATGCACAGTGAGGCGAAGACTTTTGGAGGATGGCCTGATTTCAAGAAGGGCAGCAAAGAAGCAACTTCATTCCAGGAAAAACATCAGGGACAGACTGATGTTCTGCAAAAGGTACAGGGATTGGACTGCTGAGGACTGGGGTAAAGTCATTTTCTCTGATGAATCCCCTTTCCGATTGTTTGGGTCATCCGGAAAAAAAGCTTATCCGGAGAAGACAAGGTGAGCACTACAATCAGTCCTGTGTCATGCCAACAGTAAAGCTAGCTTGAAAGCACCGCCAGCATTCAAAAGTGACCAAAACATCAGCCAGGAAACATAGGAACTGAGAATTGGTCTGTGGTTACCACCTGCAGAACCACTCCTTTATTGGGGGTGTCTTGCTAATTGCCTATAATTTCCACCTGTCTATTCCATTTGCACAACATCATGTGAAATGTATTGTCAATCAGTGTTGCTTCCTAAGTGGACAGTTTGATTTCACAGAAGTGTGATTGACTTGGAGTTACATTGTGTTGTTTAAGTGTTCCCTTTATTTTTTTGAGCAGTATATATATATATATATATCTATATATATATATATATATATATATATATATATATATATATATATATATATATATATATATATATATATATATATATATGTATATATATATATATATGTATATATATATATATATATATATATATATATATATATATATATATATATATATATATATATGTATATATATATATATGTATACATATATATATATATATATATATATATATATATATATATATATATATATATATATATATATATATATATGTATATATATATGTATATGTATATATATATATGTATATGTATATATATTTATTATTTTAATATATTTTCGTTTTTGTTATTAAAAAATACTTCTTAGCTCAATACTCTGCAGCTTGTTTTATGTTGTAACTCTACACTTACAATGTCTTGTGATGAGGCGATTAACATAGTTGAGAAAAGAGCAACGCAAAAATGCTTTTCAATGTTAAACAATTGCAACATGATGCAATTGCAACCTCTAGAATTCGTAACTCACCTTGGATAATGTATTATTTCTTCTAGCCTTTAAACGTTATTTTGTGTAACACTTTTTCACTTCATCGGTTGTTATGCACAAGGAAAATGTCCCCTTTTGTCACCATCTGCTATTGCTGGTTAGAATGTAAAGCGTTTGGACAGGTGTTGGTGTAACAGATTGAGATTGGACTGGATAAACTCTCTCACAGCTTGCAATGTCGCCACTGATGCCATTGAATCGGATCTTTTTCAGTGGTGACACTGGTTGGTACATTGTAAAGCAGGTGGTCACGTGTGCTTGCGATCAGAGGACCTCTGGTTTGAATCCAGTAAAGGGATAGGGACAGTAGAGAAAGTGATAATGTTAGCAGCTTAGTGACACCAGTTACATTGTTCCCCTTTCCCTTTACATTGAAAAACCTGTATTTTAAACAATTCAATATAATATGTGTTTGATCATATGAGTCTAATGCATTTAATGGGAAATACATTTAAAGACAAAATAGCTTTACAATTTATAATATTCCTTCTGACCCCCCCCCCCGAAAAAAAATAATAATCTGTTATGTCCCTACGAAAGTTTGTCTGCTTCCAATAGCCCAAGGAAAATCCAACTGTGTTCACAGCTGGCTTACAACCAAAAGACCAAGTACCATTATTCATGCAAAGTAAATGACCATACACTGTATAAATCCTCCAAAACCACAACAGTTATCTTCAAACAGCTAGCTCTATCTTCTCTATCTTTGGCTGTGTGTTGTAGCTTTCCTCCTGGCCCTAAACTGCTCCTATCTGAGTTCAAGGTTCTTAGAACCATGTATACGTCTCGGGAATTATGTTGGTCTGTACTGTGAATGCCATAGAGGAGAAACACAAAAGGTCTGGCATAAGGCACTCTTGAGGTTTTCATGATAATGACATACATGAAACTTGTCATAGACTGAAGTCAGCTTATGATTGAAGATATGACACTGTCGGGACACTGAAGGGTAATTGTGTCGAGAGAGAGAGCAGAGCAACAAGCAGGGCTAACATATTGTATGTCTCCCAAATGGCACCTTATTTCCTTTATAATTCACTATACAGTGCATTTGGAAAGTATTCAGAACCGCCTTACAGCCTTATTCCAAAATGTATCAAATATAACAAATTCCTCATCAATCTACACACAATACCCCATATTGACAAAGCGAAAATAGGTTTTTAGAAATTTTAGCAAATATATTACAAATAAAAAACCTAAATATCTTACTTACATTCAGACCCTTTGCTATAAAACTCTAAATTTGAAATTGAGCTCAGGTGCATCCTGTTTCGATTTATCATCTTTGAGATGTTTCTACAACTTGATTGGAGTGGTAAATTAAACTGATTGGACGTGATTTGGAAAGGCACACACCTGTCTATACAAGGTCCCACAGTTGACAGTGATTATCTGAGCATAAGCCAAACCATGAGGTTGAAGAAATTGTCCGTAGAGCTCTGAGACAGGATTGTGTTGAGGCACAGATCTATAGGGAAGGGTAACAAAACAATTATGCAGCATTGAAGGTACCCAAGAACACAGTGGCCTCCATCATTCTTAAATGGAAGAAGTTTGGAACCACCAAGACTCTTCCTAGAGCTGGCCGCCCGGCCAAGCTGAGCAATCGGAGGAGAAGGGCCTTGGTAAAGGAGGTGACCAAGAACCCGATGGTCACTCTGACAGAGCTCCAGAGTCTCTGTGGAGATGGGAGAACCTTCCAGAAGGACAACCATCTCTGCAGCACTTCACCAATCAGGCCTTTATGGTAGAGTGGCCAGACGGAAACCACTCCTCAGAAAAAGGAACATGACAGCCCACTTGGAGTTTTCCAAAATGCACCTAATGGTCTCCCAGACCATGAGAAAGAATATTTTCCAGTCTGATGAAAGATTGAACTCTTTTGCCTGAATGCCAAACGTCACGTCTGGAGGAAACCTGGCACCATCCCCATGGTCAAGCATTGTGGTGGCAGCTTCATGCTGTGGGGATGTTTTTCAGCAGCAGGTACTTAGAGACTAGTCAATAAAGTACTGAGTAAAGGTTCTGAATACTTACGGAAATGAGATATTTCTGTTTAAATTGTTTTATAATTTTGCAAAAAAGTAGTGCACTATAAAGGCAATAGGGTGCCATTTTGGCCACAAACAATATATTCCCTCTCTCTCTCTCTCTCTCTCTCTCTCTCTCTCTCTCTCTCTCTCTCTCTCATTTTTGCATTATTCTTTTCATTAAAAGTGCAGCTGTTTGCCTGTATCTTGCCTGTAAGCTGAACTTGGCTGAGAGAGACTGTATATTTCCAAATGACACACCATACCCTATATTGTGTACTATGTAGGGAATAGGACACCATTTGGGACACAGAGAGACTCAAAGGGAGGGACGGAGCTAACAATGGACTGTCACACTCAATTTGGGTTCCACCGCCAAATACAAATACTCAGAACGGATTGCTTAGCGCCTTTCAAAAGCATTCTAGCAACAGGAGGCTGGCTATATGTGTGGACACACACATGCATTTGAATATTTGTAGGTACACATACACACACGAGATAACAAAAAAGGGTGATTGGTTAAAGAATGAACCATTCAATGTAACAGAGACAGTCTATGTTCACCATTCACTGCCTGTGAAACACACACACACACACACACTGTATAAAAACACACAGTCACAAAGGTAGATATGTTGTGATGCACACACACACACACATCATGGTATGGGGTATTTTTTGTTCAGATTTTGACAAACAACAACTGTGACCTTTCAGTCCACCGAAGCAGCAGGGCTCTGATCACAGGAATGGAGACAGAGCCAAAGTGAAATGTCAACCATCCCTGTGGTTTCAGCACTGACGCAAAACTGACTGCCAGGGAGCTATGACAAGTGGAAGGGCCGTGTGTGTGTGTGCGCACACTTGTTTTACTATACTTGTGAGTACCAGAAGTCCTCACAAAAATAGTAAACCAACTAAAAATCAGAGAAGTGAGGATATTTTTCAGGTCCTCACTTGTAAAAGGATATTTTAGGCTTAAGGGATAGGTTTAGGGTTAGGGTTAGAATTAGGGTTAAAATAAGGGATTAGTGAAAGGAGTTAGGTTTAGGTTAAATATCACTACAGTATGTTGACATATTCTGGTGAGATCATGTAGGTGTAATAAAAAAAGGGTGTTGACTGTGTTACATCCTAAGACACCGAAACACATTGAGACAATATTTTACTGTAATAGAGTAGAACTTAACCTTTGTAACATGATTGTGGGAAAATAATACTCAGTTTCTGTTGCGGGTGGCATTGCAGCATTTTAGCCACAGACAGTTATGTGCTAGCTATCTAGTCTGTGATTTATAAATGTGCAATGAGCATAAAAATGCACATTTACAGTGCCTTCAGAAATTATTCTGACCCCTTTACTTTTTACACATTTTGTTAGGTTACAGCCTTAAATGTCATGTTTTGTCTTAGATTGTCTTGTCATTTTGCTTTTCCCTCTGTTCATTTTCCCCCTGCTGGTCTTTTTAGGTTCGTTCCCCTTTTTCTCTCTCCCTTCCTCTCTCTCTTCTCTCTATCGTTCCGTTCCTGCTCCCAGCTGTTCCTATTCCCCTAATCAATCATTTAGTCTTCCCACACCTGTTCCCTATTCTTTTCCCTGATTAGAGTCCCTATTTCTCTCCTTGTTTTCCGTTCCTGCCCTGTCGGATCCTTGTCTATTGTTCACCGTGCTGTGTCTGTGTATCGCCCTGTCGTGTCGTGTTTCCCTCAGATGCTGCGTGGAGAGCAGGTGTCTGAGTCTGCTAGGTTCAAGTGCCTTCCCGAGGCAACCTGCAGTTCTTGATCGAGTCTCCAGTCTGTTCTCGTCATTACGAGTGGAATTATGTCTTATGTTTGTAGAATTACTTTACTGGATTAAAGACTCTGTTTTCGCCAAGTCGCTTTTGGGTCCTCATTCACCTGCATGACAGAAGGATCCGACCAAAGAATGGACCCAGCGACTACAGACGTTCGTAACACTGCCGTCGAGATCCAAGGAGCCATGCTCGGCAGACACGAGCAGGAATTGTCTGCTGCTCGCCATGCCGTGGAGAACCTGGCCGCTCAGGTTTCCGACCTCTCTGGACAGTTCCAGAGTCTTCGTCTCGTGCCACCTGTTACTTCCTGGCCTGCCGAGCCTCCGGAACCTAGGGTTAATAACCCACCTTGCTACTCCGGGCAGCCCACGGAGTGCCGCTCCTTTCTCACTCAATGTGATATTGTGTTCTCTCTCCAACCCAACACATACTCTAGCGAGAGAGCTCGGGTTGCTTACGTCATTTCACTCCTTACTGGCCGGGCTCGAGAGTGGGGCACAGCTATCTGGGAGGCAAGGGCTGATTGTTCAAACAATTACCAGAACTTTAAAGAGGAGATGATTCGGGTTTTTGACCGTTCAGTTTTTGGTAGGGAGGCTTCTAGGGCCCTGGCTTCCCTATGCCAAGGTGATCGATCCATAACGGATTACTCTATAGAGTTTCGCACTCTTGCTGCCTCTAGTGACTGGAACGATCCGGCGCTGCTCGCTCGTTTTCTGGAGGGACTCCACGCAGTGGTCAAAGATGAGATTCTCCCTCGGGAGGTTCCTTCCAGTGTGGACTCTTTGATTGCTCTCGCCATCCGCATAGAACGACGGGTAGATCTTCGTCACCAAGCTCGTGGAAGAGAGCTCGCGTCAACGGTGTTTCCCTGCTCCGCATCGCAACCATCTCCCTCCTCTGGCTCAGAGACTGAGCCCATGCAGCTGGGAGGTATTCGCATCTCGACTAAGGAGAGGGAACGGAGGATCACCAACCGCCTGTGCCTCTATTGCGGATTTGATGGACATTTTGTCAATTCATGTCCAGTAAAAGGCCAGAGCTCATCAGTAAGCGGAGGGCTACTGGTGAGCGCTACTACTCAGGTCTCTTCATCTAGATCCTGTACTACTATGTCGGTCCATCTACGCTGGACCGGTTCGGGTGCTACATGCAGTGCCTTGATTGACTCGGGGGCTGAGGGTTGTTTCATGGACGAAGCATGGGCTCGGAAACATGACATTCCTTTCAGACAGTTAGACAAGCCTACGCCCATGTTTGCCTTAGATGGTAGTCATCTTCCCAGTATCAGATTTGAGACACTACCTTTAACTCTCACAGTATCTGGTAACCACAGTGAGACTATTTCTTTTTTGATTTTTCGTTCACCTTTTTCACCTGTTGTTTTGGGTCATCCCTGGCTAGTATGTCATAATCCTTCTATTAATTGGTCTAGTAATTCTATCCTATCCTGGAACGTTTCTTGTCATGTGAAGTGTTTAATGTCTGCCATCCCTCCCATTTCTTCTGTTCCCACTTCTCAGGAGGAACCTGGCGATTTGACAGGAGTGCCGGAGGAATATCATGATCTGCGCACGGTCTTCAGTCGGTCCCGAGCCAACTCCCTTCCTCCTCACCGGTCGTATGATTGTAGTATTGATCTCCTTCCGGGGACCACTCCTCCTCGGGGTAGACTATACTCTCTGTCGGCTCCCGAACGTAAGGCTCTCGAGGATTATTTATCTGTGTCTCTTGACGCCGGTACCATAGTGCCTTCTTCCTCTCCGGCCGGGGCGGGGTTCTTTTTGTTAAGAAGAAGGACGGTACTCTGCGCCCCTGCGTGGATTATCGAGGGCTGAATGACATAACGGTTAAGAATCGTTATCCGCTTCCCCTTATGTCATCAGCCTTCGAGATTCTGCAGGGAGCCAGGTGCTTTACTAAGTTGGACCTTCGTAACGCTTACCATCTCGTGCGCATCAGAGAGGGGGACGAGTGGAAAACGGCGTTTAACACTCCGTTAGGGCATTTTGAGTACCGGGTTCTGCCGTTTGGTCTCGCCAATGCGCCAGCTGTTTTTCAGGCATTAGTTAATGATGTTCTGAGAGACATGCTGAACATCTTTGTTTTTGTCTATCTTGACGATATCCTGATTTTTTCACCGTCACTCGAGATTCATGTTCAGCACGTTCGACGTGTTCTACAGCGCCTTTTAGAGAATTGTCTCTACGTGAAGGCTGAGAAGTGCTCTTTTCATGTCTCCTCCGTTACTTTTCTCGGTTCCGTTATTTCCGCTGAAGGCATTCAGATGGATTCCGCTAAGGTCCAAGCTGTCAGTGATTGGCCCGTTCCAAGGTCACGTGTCGAGTTGCAGCGCTTTTTAGGTTTCGCTAATTTCTATCGGCGTTTCATTCGTAATTTCGGTCAAGTTGCTGCCCCTCTCACAGCTCTTACTTCTGTCAAGACGTGTTTTAAGTGGTCCGGTTCCGCCCAGGGAGCTTTTGATCTTCTAAAAGAACGTTTTACGTCCGCTCCTATCCTCGTTACTCCTGACGTCACTAGACAATTCATTGTCGAGGTTGCGCTTCAGAGGTAGGCGTGGGAGCCATTCTATCCCAGCGCTTCCAGTCTGACGATAAGGTTCATCCTTGCGCTTATTTTTCTCATCGCCTGTCGCCATCTGAACGCAACTATGATGTGGGTAACCGCGAACTGCTCGCCATCCGCTTAGCCCTAGGCGAATGGCGACAGTGGTTGGAGGGGGCGACCGTTCCTTTTGTCGTTTGGACAGACCATAAGAACCTTGAGTACATCCGTTCTGCCAAACGACTTAATGCCCGTCAAGCTCGTTGGGCGTTGTTTTTCGCTCGTTTCGAGTTTGTGATTTCTTACCGTCCGGGTAGCAAAAACACCAAGCCTGATGCCTTATCCCGTCTGTTTAGTTCTTCTGTGGCTTCTACTGATCCCGAGGGGATTCTTCCTTATGGGCGTGTTGTCGGGTTGACAGTCTGGGGAATTGAAAGACAGGTTAAGCAAGCACTCACGCACACTGCGTCGCGCGCTTGTCCTAGTAACCTCCTTTTCATTCCTGTTTCCACTCGTCTGGCTGTTCTTCAGTGGGCTCACTCTGCCAAGTTAGCTGGTCATCCCGGTGTTCGAGGCACTCTTGCGTCTATTCGCCAGCGCTTTTGGTGGCCGACTCAGGAGCGTGACACGCGCCGTTTCGTGGCTGCTTGTTCGGACTGCGCGCAGACTAAGTCGGGTAACTCTCCTCCTGCCGGTCGTCTCAGACCGCTCCCCATTCCTTCTCGACCATGGTCTCACATCGCCCTAGACTTCATTACCGGTCTGCCTTTGTCTGCGGGGAAGACTGTGATTCTTACGGTTGTCGATAGGTTCTCTAAGGCGGCACATTTCATTCCCCTCGCTAAACTTCCTTCCGCTAAGGAGACGGCACAAATCATCATCGAGAATGTGTTCAGAATTCATGGCCTCCCGTTAGACGCCGTTTCAGACAGAGGCCCGCAATTCACGTCACAGTTTTGGAGGGAGTTCTGTCGTTTGATTGGTGCGTCCGTCAGTCTCTCTTCCGGGTTTCATCCCCAGTCTAACGGTCAAGCAGAGAGGGCCAATCAGACGATTGGTCGCATACTACGCAGCCTTTCTTTCAGAAACCCTGCGTCTTGGGCAGAACAGCTCCCTGGGCAGAATACGCTCACAACTCGCTTCCTTCGTCTGCTACCGGGTTATCTCCGTTTCAGAGTAGTCTGGGTTACCAGCCTCCTCTGTTCTCTTCCCAGCTTGCCGAGTCCAGCGTTCCCTCCGCTCAAGCGTTTGTCCAACGTTGTGAGCGCACCTGGAGGAGGGTGAGGTCTGCACTTTGCCGTTACAGGGCACAGACTGTGAGAGCCGCCAATAAACGCAGGATTAAGAGTCCAAGGTATTGTTGCGGCCAGAGAGTGTGGCTTTCCACTCGCAACCTTCCTCTTACGACAGCTTCTCGTAAGTTGACTCCGCGGTTCATTGGTCCGTTCCGTGTCTCCCAGGTCGTCAATCCTGTCGCTGTGCGACTGCTTCTTCCGCGACATCTTCGTCGCGTCCATCCTGTCTTCCATGTCTCCTGTGTCAAGCCCTTTCTTCGCACCCCCGTTCGTCTTCCCTCCCCCTCCCGTCCTTGTCGAGCGCACCTATTTACAAGGTACGTAGGATCATGGACATGCGTTCTCGGGGACGGGGTCACCAATACTTAGTGGATTGGGAGGGTTACGGTCCTGAGGAGAGGAGTTGGGTTCCGTCTCGGGACGTGCTGGACCGTTCACTCATTGATGATTTCCTCCGTTGCCGCCAGGATTCCTCCTCGAGTACGCCAGGAGGCGCTCGGTGAGTGGGGGGGTACTGTCATGTTTTGTCTTAGATTGTCTTGTCATTTTGCTTTTCCCTCTGTTCATTTTCCCCCTGCTGGTCTTTTTAGGTTCGTTCCCCTTTTTCTCTCTCCCTTCCTCTCTCTCTTCTCTCTATCGTTCCGTTCCTGCTCCCAGCTGTTCCTATTCCCCTAATCAATCATTTAGTCTTCCCACACCTGTTCCCTATTCTTTTCCCTGATTAGAGTCCCTATTTCTCTCCTTGTTTTCCGTTCCTGCCCTGTCGGATCCTTGTCTATTGTTCACCGTGCTGTGTCTGTGTATCGCCCTGTCGTGTCGTGTTTCCCTCAGATGCTGCGTGGAGAGCAGGTGTCTGAGTCTGCTAGGTTCAAGTGCCTTCCCGAGGCAACCTGCAGTTCTTGATCGAGTCTCCAGTCTGTTCTCGTCATTACGAGTGGAATTATGTCTTATGTTTGTAGAATTACTTTACTGGATTAAAGACTCTGTTTTCGCCAAGTCGCTTTTGGGTCCTCATTCACCTGCATGACATTAAAATACATTACATTGTTTCCTCATCAATCTACTCACATTACCCCATGATGACAAAGCAAGAACAAGGTTTTATAAATGTTTGCCAATTTATAATTTAAAAAAAGGAAATATTAAATATTTACAAAAGCATTCAGACCCTTTACTCAGTACTTTGTTGAAGCACCTTCGGCAGCGATTACAGCCTTTTTGGGTATGAAGCTACAAGCTTGGCAGACTTCTATTTGGGGAGTTTCTACCATTCTTCTCCGCAGATCCTCTCATGCTCTGTGAGGTTGGATGGGGAGCGTTGCTTCACAGCTATTTTCAGGTCTCTCCAGATATATTAGATTGGTTTCAAGTCCGGGCATTGGCTGGGCCATTCAAGGACATTGAGACTTGTCCCAAAGCCACTCCTGCGTTGTCTTGGCTGTGTGCTGAGGGTCGTTATCCTGTTGGAAGGTGAACCTTCGCCCCAGTTTGAGGTCCTGAGTGCTCTGTAGCAGGTTTTCATCATGTATCTCTCTGTACTTTGCAACTGTCACAGTTATCATAAGGAGGAGGCCAAGGCGCAGCGTGATAAGCGTACATTCTAATTTATTAAACAAATGCAACACTGAACAAAACTATACAAAATAACAAAACGAACCGCGAAGCAATATGACTAGTGCGAACAGGCAACTAAACATAGAATAATAACCCACAAAACCAAAATGGAAAATGGCAATCTAAATAGGATCCCCAATCAGAGACAACAATAAACAGCTGCCTCTGATAGGGAACCAATTCAGGCCACCATAGACCTACATATACCTAAACATACTAAAACCCCATAGAATTACAAAAACCCTAGACAGGACAAAAACACCTAGACAATACAAAAACTAAATCAACCACCTTTGTCACACCCTGACCTAACCAAAATAATAAAGAAAACAAAGATAACTAAGGTCAGGGCGTGACAGCGCCGTTTATCTTTACCTCGATCCTGACTAGTCTCCCAGTCCCTGCTGCTGAAAAACATACAGCATTATTCTGCCACCACCATGCTTCACCGTATGGATGGTGCCAGGTTTCCTCCAGACGTGACGCTTGGCATTGAGGCCAAAGAGTTCAATCTTGATCTCATCAGACTGGAGAACCTTGTTAATCATGGTCTGAGAGTCTTTAGGTGCCTTTTGCTAACTCCAAGCAGGCTGCCATGTGCCTTTAACTGAGGAGTGGCTTCCGTCTGGCCACTCTACCATAAAGGCCTGATTGGTGGAGTGTTGCAGAGATGGTTGTCCTTCTGGAAGGTTCTCCCATCTCCACAGATGAACTCTAGAGCTCTATCAGAGTTACTCTCGGGTCCTTGGTCACCTCCTTTACCAAGGCCCTTCTCCCCCGATGGTTCAGTTTGGCCGGGCGGCCAGCTCTTGGAAGATTCTTGGTGGTTCCAAACTTCTTCCATCTAAGATTGATGGAGGCCACTGTGTTCTTGGGGTCTTTCAATGCTGCAGGATAATTTTGGTACACTTCCCCAGATCTGTGCCTTGAGCTCTACAGACAATTCCTTCAATCTCATGGCCTGGTTTTTTCTCTGACATGCACTGTCAACTGTGGGACCTTATATAGACAGGTGTGCCTTTCCAAATCATGTCCAATCAATTGAATTTATCACAAGTGGAGTCCAATCAAGTTGTAGAAACATTTCAAGGATGATCAATGGAAACAGGATGCACCTGAGCTAAATTTGAAGTTGCATAGCAAAGGGTCTGATTACCTATGTAAATCAGGTAGTTCTGTTTTTTAGTTTTAATACTTTTGCAAATAGTTCTAAAAACCTATTTTCGCCTTCTCAATATGGGGTATTGTGTGTAGATTGCTGAACAACTGTTTTTATACATTTTACAACAAGGCTGTAATGTAACAAAATGTGGAAAAAGTCAAGGGGTCTGAATACTTTCCGAAGGCACTGCATATAAGGAAATGGTAACTAGTTTTCATTCTGCGAAATATCCAGAATGTTCTTATCCAGGTAGGCCACTTGATTTCATCAACTAAACAGAGTGAACAGGCTATGTTGTTCAAACATTTGGAGACGGACAGGAGGGTATACTCATAACTGTTCTGCCTTTTTAAATCTTTATAATATTTATAAAATCCATATTCAAACCTATACATACGAACAACAACTTACAGACGCACACAAACAATGACTACATCTCATCTGCCCAGATCTGCATGCTCACACCACCATCCCTAGTGCCTGCATTATTGTTTGCTACACGGCCTTAAATTGTATCAATTTGTTTTTCTCGGTTGCCAATGCTATTTCAATATTTCAATAATAAATCATTTGATTTTTCCATTGTGTTACTGATGATTGATTTTCAAGATGAGTGATGCCAAGAGTTTGCAAAGCTGTCATCAAGGCAAAGATGGCTACTTTGAAGAATCTCAAATATAAAATATATTTTGATTTGTTTAACACTTTTTTTGGTTACTACATGATTCTATATGTGTTATTTCAGAGTTTTGATGTCTTCACTATTATTCTACAATGTAGAAAATAGTACAAATAAAGAAAAGCCCTGGAATGAGTAGGTGTGTCCAAACTTTTGACTGGTACTGCATAAAAATAGATTCACTACACGGAACAACATATCGTCGCCCCCAAAAAATCTAAATGTAGTTTCCTCTAAAGAAGTGGTTGTCCTATATTTGAGAGAAATAAAAAAGTTCAGTCCAATTTCTTTTTAAATGTATTTAACTTAAACAGTCTCCATTTATTCACTACATGACCAAACGTATGTGGACACATGCTCGTCGAACATCTCATTCTAATATGGAGTTGGTCCCCCCTTTGCTGCTATAACAGCCTCCACTCTTCTGCAAGGGCTTTCCACTAGATGTTGGAACATTGCTGCAGGGACTTGCTTCTATTCAGACACAAGAACATTAATGAGTTCGGACACTGATGTTGGGTGATTAGGCCTGGTTTTCAGTTGGCGTTCCAATTCATCCCAAAGGTGTTCGATGGGGTTGAGGTCAGGGCTCTGTGCGGGCCAGTCAAGTTCTCCCACACCAACCCGTGACAAACCATTTCTGTATGAACCTCGCTTTGTGCATAGGGACATTGTCATGCTGAAACAGGAACGGGCACAAAAGTATCTAGAATGTCATTTTATGCTGGAACTAAGGGGCCTAGCCTGAACCATGAAAAACAGCCAAAGACCATTATTCCTCCTAACTTTACAGTTAGCACTATGCATTTGGGCAGGTAGCGTCCCCCCTGGCACCCTCCAAACCCAGATTCGTACTTTGGACTGCCAGATGGTGAAGCTTGATTCATCACTCTAGAGAACGTGTTTCCACTGCTCTAGAGTCCAATGGTGGCGAGCTTTACACCACTCCAGCCGACACTTGGCATTGCTCATTGTGATCTTAGGATTGTTTCACGAATCTCCAGACTAACAGTTCTTGTGCTGAAGTTGCTTCCAGAAGCAGTTTGCAACTCGGTAGTGAGTGTTACAACCGAGGACAGATGTTTTTCCGCGCCACGCGCTTCAGCACTCAGAGGTCCCATTCTGTGAGCTTGTGTGGCCTACCACTTCACTTCAATGATGGCCATTTGTGCGTGTTTCGCATAAATAAGCTCTCCTACTCCAGCCCTGTGGTCATAGCTATTTGAAGGCGTGTCCACATACTAGTCCACATATTAGTGTACTTCCATTCACTTTTTCAGCTGGTACCCAGGGGACCTTCAGACGAGTGATGTCTGTGGGTGTTCTTGAGAGTCTCGCTTTTCCACGTTCAGAAGCGTCCGAAGACTGATTCAATTCAATTCAATTTCTGCGTGGATGTCGACCTTAGGGGTTAAATTGTGCAACAAAGCTTATTCAGAGAGAACTTTACATCTAGATATATATCTTGAATCACCCTTAAATAAGAACAAATCTAGATATAATTTTTGGGTCATATTGCCCAGCCCTATGTGGAGACCATTGACAGGAATGCTGAGTAACATCATATTTTTAGCAGAAGAAATTCATTGGGTGAGTGTGTGTTGTGATCCACTCTCCAATGGCCTCCTCATTCCTCTCAGAAACAGGAATTTGTTTTAACAAAAGTGTCCACATAATCCCTGAATACCGAAAGGGAGAACACACGTGCCCCTACACACACACACACACACACACACACACACACACACACACACACACACACACACACACACACACACACACACACACACACACACACACACACACACACACACACACACACACACACACACACACACACACACACACACACACACACACTTCTACACATTATACCCTTCTTGCCTCCATATACCTTTCACACTTAGTATCCTCCAAAACCCAATACTTTAAGATTTAAATCATAAAAGTTCACTGAGACAGCTGAAGGAAGAGATCCTATAATGCATTCTCATTTGGACACCAAACTCACCACTGGTGTGCGTGGCAAAGTATTCATGTCATCTGAATAAAGCACCGGATCCAGTCCAAGTGCCAATGCCGTTTAGCATTACATTTGTTGGCTGACATGAACATAGAGTTCTTTGGCCACACACATCAGTGGTGGGTTTGGCATCCATGAGAATGCTTGAGCAGAAAATAACCTTATACCCACTGTAACATTTGGTGGTGGATCTTTGATGTTATGAGGCTATTTTGCTTCCACTGGTCCTGGGGCTTTTGTTAAGATCAACGGCATCATTAACTTTTAGCCAGTACCAGGATATTTTTACAGAAACCTGTTTGCCTCTGCCAGGAAGCTGAAATTTGGCCGCAAGTGGATCTTACACCAAGACAATGATCCCAAGCACATATCGAAATCCACAAAGAAATTGTTAATTGGCCACAAAATCAACATTTTGAAATGGCCATCTCCATCTCCAGACTTGAAACCCATTGAAAACATATGGTTTGAAATGAAGATGGCAGTCCATAAATGCAGATGAAGGATATCAAAGGATCTGGAAGGATTCTGTATGGAGAAATGGTTTAATATCCCTCCCAATGTGTTCTCCAACTCATAAAACACATTTTAGTAATAGGCTCAGTGCTATTTTCCTTGCAAGGTGAGGTATTTAAAGGTATTGAAAACAGGAGTTTTCTTTTTATAAAAAAATATATTACCTGTTAACCTCAAATATATTTCTCTGAGCAATTGTATTAGTATATAATAATATAATTTCCCAAATGTTTGGAGCATACTGTAACGTTCGTCGTTAGAATGAGGTGAGGACCAAAGCGCAGCATGGTGAGTGTTCATCATCTATTTATTAAACCGAGAACACGAAACAATATAACAAAGGAGAAACGGAAGGAAACAGTTCTGAAAGGTGACATACACATACAGAAAATAGCCACCCACAACTCAAAGGTGAAACCAGGCTACCTAAAAGTATGGTTCTCAATCAGGGACAACAATTGACAGATGCCTCTGTTTGAGGCCAAACACAGATATCCCAAATCAAATCAGATACCCCCCCCCCAAAGGTGCGGACTCCGGCCGCAAAACCTGAACCTATAGGGGAGGGTCTGGGTGGGTGTCTGTCCGCGGTGGCAGCTCTGGCGCGGGACGTGGACCCCACTCCACCATATTCTTTGTCCGCCTCCTAACCTGCCTCCGTGGCCTCTTTAGAGCCGCGAACCTCGCCACCGACCTCGGACTGGGAGATTCCAGCAGCACCGGACAGGCGGGAGACTCCGGAGTGAAGGGCGATTCCGGCAGCGCTGGAGTGACGGGCGCTTCCAGCACCACAGGAGTAACGAACGGCTCTGGCCGCTCCTGACTGACCGGCGGCTCTGGCCGCTCCTGACTGACGGGCGGCTCTGGCCGCTCCTGACTGATGGGCGGCTCTGGCAGCTCCTGACTGACGGGCGGCTCTGGCAGCTCCTGACTGACGGGCGGCTCTGGCTGTTCCTGACTGACGGGCGGCTCTGGCAGGTCCTGACTGAAGGGCGGCTCTGGCAGCTAAGGACAGAAGGGCGGCTCTGGCAGCTAAGGACAGAAGGGCGGCTCTGGCAGCTCAGGACAGACGGGAGGCTCTGGCAGCTCAGGACAGACGGGAGGCTCTGGCAGCTCAGGACAGATGGCGACTCTGGCAGCTCAGGACAGATGGGCGACTCTGGCAGCTCAGGACAGAGGACAGACGGACAGACGGGCAAATCTGGCAGCTCAGGACAGAGGACAGACGGACAGACGGGCGACTCTGGCAGCTCAGGACAGACGGATGGCTCTGGCAGCTCCTGACTGACAGACGGCTCTGGCAGCTCCTGACTGATGGAAGCTCTGGCAGCTCCTAACTGAAGGGCGGCTCTGGCAGCTTAGGACAGAAGGGCGGCTCTGGCAGCTCAGGACAGACGGGAGGCTCTGGCAGCTCAGGACAGACGGGCGACTCTGGCAGCTCAGGACAGACGGGCGACTCTGGCAGCTCAGGACAGACGGGCGACTCTGGCAGCTCAGGACAGACGGGTGACTCTGTCAGCTCAGGACAGACGGGAGACTCTGGCAGCTCAGGACAGAGGACAGACGGACAGACAGGCGACTCTAGCAGCTTAGGACAGAGGACAGACGGACAGACGGGCGACTCTGGCAGCTCAGGACAGACGGACGGCTCTGGCAGCTCCTGACTGACGGACAGCTCTGGCAGCTCCTGACTGACGGACGCTCTGGCAGCTCCTGACTAATGGGCGGCTCTGGCAGCTAAGGACAGAAGGGCGGCTCTGGCAGCTCAGGACAGATGGGCGACTCTGGCAGCTCAGGACAGACGGGCCACTCTGGCAGCTCAGGACAGACGGGCCACTCTGGCAGCTGAGGACAGATGGGCGACTCTGGCAGCTCAGGACAGACGGGTGACTCTGGCAGCTCAGGACAGACGGGAGGCTCTGGCAGCTCAGGACAGACGGGAGACTCTGACAGCTCTGGACGGACGGTAGACTCTGGCAGCTCAGGGCAGAGGACAGACGGACAGACGGGCGACTCTGGCAGCTCAGGACAGACGGACGGCTCTGGCAGCTCCTGACTGACGGACGGCTCTGGCAGCTCCTGACTGACGGACGCTCTGGCAGCTCCTGACTAATGGGCGGATCTGGCAGCTAAGGACAGAAGGGCGGCTCTGGCAGCTCAGGACAGACGGGCCACTCTGGCAGCTCAGGACAGACTGGAGACTCTTGCAGCTCAGGACAGACGGGAGACTCTTGCAGCTCAGGACAGACGGGAGACTCTGGCAGATCAGGACAGACGGGAGACTCTGGCAGCTCAGGACAGAGGACAGACGGACAGACGGGCAACTCTGGCAGCTCAGGACAGAGGACAGACGGGCGACTCTGGCAGCTCAGGACAGACGGACGGCTCTGGCAGCTCCTGACTGAAGGGCGGCTCTGGCAGCTTAGGACAGAAGGGCGGCTCTGGCAGCTCAGGACAGGCGGGAGGCTCTGGCAGCTCAGGACAGACGGGAGGCTCTGGCAGCTCAGGACAGACGGGCGACTCTGGCAGCTCAGGACAAACGGGCCACTCTGGCAGCACAGGACAGACTGGCCACTCTGGCAGCTCAGGACAGACGGGCGACTCTGGCAGCTCAGGACAGACGGGTGACTCTGGCAGCTCAGGACAGACGGGAGGCTCTGGCAGCTCAGGACAGACAGGCAGCTCTGGCAGCTCAGGACATACGGGCGGCTCTGGCAGCTTAGGACAGACGGGCGACTCTGGCAGCTCAGGACAGACGGGCGACTCTGGCAGCTCAGGACAGACGGGCGACTCTGGCAGCTCAGGACAGACGGGCCACTCTGGCAGCTCAGGACAGACGGGCCACTCTGGCAGCTCAGGACAGATGGGCGACTCTGGCAGCTCAGGACAGACGGGCCACTCTGGCAGCTCAGGACAGACGGGCCACTCTGGCAGCTCAGGACAGACGGAAGACTCTGGCAGCTCAGGACAGACGGACGGCTCTGGCAGCTCCTGACTGAAGGGCGGCTCTGGCAGCTTAGGACAGAAGGGCGGCTCTGGCAGCTCAGGACAGGCGGGAGGCTCTGGCAGCTCAGGACAGACGGGAGGCTCTGGCAGCTCAGGACAGACGGGCGACTCTGGCAGCTCAGGACAGACGGGCGACTCTGGCAGCTCAGGACAGACGGGCGACTCTGGCAGCTCAGGACAGACGGACGGCTTTGGCAGCTCCTGACTGATGGACGGCTCTGGCAGCTCCTGACTGACGGATGCTCTGGCAGCTCCTGACTAATGGGCGGCTCTGGCAGCTAAGGACAGAACAGGCGGCTCTGGCAGCTCAGGACAGATGGCAGCTCAGGACAGACGGGCGACTCTGGCAGAGGACAGACGGGGACTCTGGCAGCTCTGGCAGAGGCTCTGGCAGCTCAGGACAGACGGGCGACTCTGGCAGCTCAGGACAGCACAGGACAGCTGGCGACTCTGGCAGCTCAGGACAGACGGGCGACTCTGGCAGGACAGGCGGGTGCTCTGGCAGCTCAGGACAGATGGGAGACTCTGGCAGCTCAGGACAGAGGACAGACGGACAGACGGGTGACTCTGGCAGCTCAGGACAGACGGACGGCTCTGGCAGCTCCTGACTGACGGACGGCTCTGGCAGCTCCTGACTGACGGATGCTCTGGCAGCTCCTGACTAATGGGCGGCTCTGGCAGCTAAGGACAGAAGGGCGGCTCTGGCAGCTCAGGACAGATGGACGACTCTGGCAGCTCAGGACAGACGGGCCACTCTGGCAGCTCAGGACAGATGGGCGACTCTGGCAGCTCAGGACAGACGGGCGACTCTGGCAGCTCAGGACAGACGGGAGGCTCTGGCAGCTCAGGACAGACGGGCAGCTATGGCAGCTCGGGACAGACGGGCAGCTCTGGCAGCTCGGGACAGACGGGCGACTCTGGCAGCTCAGGACAGACGGGCGACTCTGGCAGCTCAGGACAGACAGGCCACTCTGGCAGCTCAGGACAGACGGGCCACTCTGGCAGCTCAGGACAGAAGGGCGACTCTGGCAGCTCTGGCAGCTCAGGACAGACGGGCGACTCTGGCAGCTCAGGACGGGCCACTCTGGCAGCTCAGGACAGACGGGCCACTCTGGCAGCTCAGGACAGAAGGGCGACTCTGGCAGCTCCGGACAGACGGGCCACTCTGGCAGCTCAGGACAGACGGGCCACTCTGGCAGCTCAGGACAGAAGGGCGACTCTGGCAGCTCAGGACAGACGGGCCACTCTGGCAGCTCAGGACAGACGGGCCACTCTGGCAGCTCAGGACAGACGGGAGACTCTTGCAGCTCAGGACAGACGGGAGACTCTTGCAGCTCAGGACAGACGGGAGACTCTGGCAGCTCAGGACAGAGGACAGACGGACAGACGGGCGACTCTAGCAGCTTAGGACAGAGGACAGACGGACAGACGGGCGACTCTGGCAGCTCAGGACAGACGGACGGCTCTGGCAGCTCCTGACTGACGGACGGCTCTGGCAGCTCCTGACTGACGGACGCTCTGGCAGCTCCTGACTAATGGGCGGCTCTGGTAGCTAAGGACAGAAGGGCGGCTCTGGCAGCTCAGGACAGATGGGCGACTCTGGCAGCTCAGGACAGACGGGCGACTCTGGCAGCTCAGGACAGACGGGAGGCTCTGGCAGCTCAGGACAAACGGGAGACTCTGGCAGCTCAGGACAGAGGACAGACGGACAGACGGGCAACTCTGGCAGCTCAGGACAGAGGACAGACGGACAGACGGGCGACTCTGGCAGCTCAGGACAGACGGACGGCTCTGGCAGCTCCTGACTGACGGACGGCTCTGGCAGCTCCTGACTGATGGAAGCTCTGGCAGCTCCTGACTGAAGGGCGGCTCTGGCAGCGCTGAGCAGGCGGGAGCACCTGTAGGGGGAAGACGGAGAGAGCCTGGTGCGGGGGGCTGCCACCGTAAGGCTGGTGCGTGGCGGAGGCACCGGATAGACCGGACCGTGGAGACGCACTGGAGGTCTTGAGCACCGAGCCTGCCCAACCCTACCTGGCCTGGATGCTCCCCGTAGCCAGGCCAGTGTGGCGAGGTGGTATCGACCGCACTGGGCTGTGCTGGCGAACCGGGGACACCATGTGTAGTGCTGGTGCCATGTACCCCGGCCCGATGAGACGCCCTGGAGACCAGATGTGCTGAGCCGGCTTTATGGCACCTGGCTTGATGCCCAATTAACCCAGGCCGATACGAGGCACTGCGCTGTAACGCACCGGGCTATGCCTGCGCACCGGGGACACCGTGCGCCTCACGGCATAACGCGGTGCCTACCCAGCTTACCTCTCTCCACGGTAAGCACGGGGAGTTGGCGCAGGTCTCCTACCTGACTTAGCCACACTCCCCGTGTCCCTCCCCCCAATACATTTTTGGGGCTGCTTCTCGGGCTTCCAGCCGCGCTGCCGTGCTGCCTCCTCATATCACTGCCGCTCACCTTTAGCTTCCTCCATCTCTGCCTTGGGGCGGCGATATTCCCCTGCCTGTGCCCAGGGTCCTTGCAGTCCAAAATCTCCTCCCATGTCCAGGAGTCTGGAGATCGCTGCTGCTGCCCGTTACCACGCTGCTTGGTCCTTGGTTGGTGGGTGATTCTGTAACGTTCGTCGTTGGAATGAGGTGACGACCAAAGCGCAGCGTGGGGAGTGTTCATCATCTATTTATTAAACCGAGAACACAAAACAAAATAACAAAGAGGAAACTAAACAGTTCTGAAAGGTGACATACACATAACAGAAAATAATCACCCACAACTCAAATGTGAAAGCAGGCTACCTAAGCATGGTTCTCAATCAGGGACAATGATTGACAGCTGCCTCGGATTGAGAACCATACCAGGCCAAACACATATATCCCAAATCATAGAAAAAAAACCATAGACAACCCACCCAACTCACGCCCTGACCATACTAAAACAAAGACATAACAAAAGAACTAAGGTCAAAACATGACACATACGATATACTGTATGTAGCTCAGTATTTGAATTATTTATTTAATAAAGTCACCTATGCTCATCTTTAACAAGGGTGTCAATAACAAGCATACAAAATTATTCCGAAGTCTCACACTGCAATGACTTGAATAGTGAGGCATGAAATAGTTTTTTCTCCATTATCCATGTATTTCGAACCAACCCTCTTTTGATATTTCTAATTGTATGATCTGCGTCGCATGTTGGCAAGGGACTCGTATCCCACACAAAAATGCTATTTCATTTGAATGCATGCTTGGAAAATCTATTTAATCTAAATAAGAAAGAATTGTCATCATCCCAGGCCTACTCATTTTATTTTGTAAAGTGATAATGAAACTGTGTGAAGCTTTGAAGATTAAACATATATTTATATATTTTTTTATGGATTTGGTTGAAATAGGAAACGGAGCACAGACATAGCTGGGGGTTTGTTTGGTAGCGAGCTTGTTAAACTTGTTGATACTCTATTTTCATGGGACTGCTGTGTTGGGTTGTGTTTGCTCGCCAAGGATGATGTTACCCTTAAAAGTGCACACACTTTCTTTTTTTTTCTTAAAAAAAGTGTTAGGGAACTCTGGAGTTTAAAATAGGTGACATAGCTTACTTGCAGGTGCAGTTAACAACACCGGGTGTTTCAAAAAGCCTTATCACCGGTTTACTCTGGGTGTTTTCAAGGGGTACAAAACACTCCCAAACCCCTATTTAAAAACTCTTCCAACGCTGCTTCCAGATGGTATATTTAAAGCGCTCTGAAAGACATTATTTCACCAGTGTAGCATGACGATGAGTGTTAGTGTGGGAGGGATGATGGGGTAGTGGGGTTAAAGGGGATCCAAAGATAGGTGAGCCACGATTGATGGGGGGGGGGTGTCAGTGTTTCTTATGTATGAGTGTAGAGTGTGTGTATGTGCATGTGTGCGTGTGCATCTGAGCTGTGTTGCTCTATTGGGATTTTGAAGCCTGATTGACAGGGGAGAAGTCTATTAGCAGAGATTGTTAACTCAGGGGCACGGGCCAGCCTGTTATCGGCTCCAGACAGGCATGAAAGGGGACGGCTGATTCACAAGGAAGCCATTGTGAATTTCAAAAGGTGTTGTCTGAGTGATTTGGGCCTAGGCCAATACCACACCGGAGTGACTGGAGAGTGTGCTGGAATCCACTGTGATCAATGAGCTTTCAGGAGCTCTCTCTCCATCTCTCGCTCTCTTTTACCTCTGAAAGATTCTTTCATTCATTCAATCGTTCTTGTTTTCTATTTCTAGTTTTTGTTTCTAGTTTAACCAGCTTTCTGAATCTGGTGTATCTCGTCTTCTCTTTCATCCTCTCTTCGTCTGAATCTGTTTCTCTTTCTTCTATTCTCTTTTTTACAGTGCTTTGTGTCTTCTTTGCTTTGAGTTTCTCTAAAGAAAGGTTAGACTGGTGCAAAGAACTGGAAAAATACTGGGAGTGTGTATCCGAATGGCATGACTGGTAAAATTGCAGGTCCCATATTGAAGAAGGACCAAGACTACCATAAACACTCTGTGTGACCCTGATTCAGCCCACTGCAGTAAAAGGTTAATTAAGTACCTGACCCTGATTGTTTTCAATTAAAGAAAAAAAAAGTAAAAAGGGCTTCTTAGCAAAGAGCAATTTCTCAAGCAAGAATTGTGCTAGGACTGTCTGGGAGTGGTTTGAATTGGCAGGGGAAAACTGAAAACCAGCTGTTATTGGCAGAGAGGTTTGGAACTCTCTTTCTTATTGGTCTATTAACTAATTTTCACCAGGCAGGCCAAACCTCCATCCCACTAAAACAGCCACAAATTTCAAGCAGTCATTTCAAGCAGCTCTTACACTAAAGGGCATTATCTTCATTTTTTAAATTTCACAGTATTATTCCAAACTCATAATGTGGAAATATATATAAAACACAGGCAAATCTAGTTTTTTACTGCACTGGGCCTGTAAGAAAAACAACTCACCTTACACTGGCTCAGTAGATCTAATTATTTTTTTACGGAGGGACTGTGTGCTCCAACCTTAAATGAACAAAAAATTGACTTTGTGTGCGCATGTGTGAGTGTACTTGGGTTTGTGTCTGTGTAATGTGTATTAATGCTGAACTCTTTCTAACCTTGGTTTAGATACAAAATGATTGCCAAGCGTGTTAAATGAATGTGTATCTGAGTGTATAAATATTTGTATGTGATTGTGCTTGTGTGTGTGATTGTGCATGTTTGTGTGTGCCTATGCACGTCTGTGTGTGTGTGTGCACATCTGGGATCTTGTGCATGTGTGTGTACACATTCACACACAAGTTTATCCAGTGACTAAGACAAATTAGAAATAATATTCTGGCTCCACACCCTAACTGTCCCGTCGGCTCAATGACAAAGCCCCTATGTCTAGTCTTGATGTTTGGGGAAATCAATACAGTGACATATCGGGATATAATTTTTGATGATCATATAATTTTGGTCAATATTGCAATACTATTTTTGCACTGGTTGGCTGTAGCTGCACCAAAACTTTTTTCTTCATAGGTTTTTCTCCATCTTCTTTTTAAGAAGGCAGCCAATTTGTTTTCAGCACTTTTATTTCCATGACTGATCAACATTTGCTTTCTCATGGCTCTCCCTTGTCCCTCTGCAGCAGACACATGGTGAGCAATATGTTTGAAACATCAATAAAATCACAGTATTGAATTGTAATACTTATAGAATCATGAGAATAGCAAAACATATCGTATAGTCACCAAAGTATCATGATAATATCGGAAGGTCCCTGGCAATTCCCAGCCCTAATTCCCAGCCCCCCTGAGCCACAGGTCAGACCATAGAGGACATCTGCTCTACTAGGCTAGCCCCTCATTGGCCACAATTCTGAAATGTGATTAAGAAGTTCAGCGAGAGGTGAATGAGATGAACCTGTTCCCTGCAGGCTAACAGGAGCATTACTCGAAAGAGCTTCTACTTCACTGGTCCACAAATTGTTTTAACAGAGGCTAGGCTTGGATGTTGTCCAATGTTTTTACATTATTGTTTGGTGGGTTTTACTGAGTGCATAGTCTAGGTGACTTAAACTATCAAATGCCGTGAGCAATGAGAGGAATTGCATTTGTAGTCAAAGGCTTTTAGTATTTGAGTATTTTCTTTAGTATTGGTTTAGAATACTAAAGAGAAACATGGTGGGGTGGTACATGTTATGGTTGCAATCTTACCATAAATTCCATATTTGAGCTCACATAATATGGGTAGCTACCTGAAGAAATATATAGTAATTGTCAGGATTTGGCCAGGGTTGTTCCGGTTTTTGGTCACTAGATGCCCCCATTGTGCCTTTTGACCTTTTGTTTTCCCTTGATCCCCATTATTATTTGCACCTGTGCCTCGTTTCCCCTGATTGTATTTAATATATGCCATTTAACAGATGCTTTTATCCAAAGGCGACTTACAGTCATGTGTGCATACATTCTACGTATGGGTGGTCCCGGGGATCGAACCCACTAGTCTGGCGTTACAAGCGCCATGCTCTACCAACTGAGCTACAGAACCCTTTGTTTTCCTCAGTTCTTTGCTCTGTGTTTGTATGTTAGCACCCAGCCCTAGTACTCTGTGAACTCTTGTTGATCCCGGTGGACTCTCTTGTGGAATTCTGTTTTTTGTTCTTGTTTGTTTGTTTTTGAGTATCTTTTGAGGCTTTTTGTGCTTTACCTTCCACCTTGTGGATTTTCCTTTTTTGTCTTGGAGGATTACCTTTGTTCTTGTGGAATTCCTTTTGAGGTTGTGGAGTTACATGTTTTCCTGAAGAACTTCACTTTTTACTTTATTAAATACACCGTCTCAAGTACTGCTGTGTCTGCCTGATCTTCTGGGTTCTGCCGACTATTCGTGGCTCAGTTGGTTAAGTGACTGTTTCTCACTCCGGAGTCCTGACAGTAATAGTACTTTTTCAAAATAAATAGTCATCAATACCAACACAAGCAAACTCCTACTGTTGGGGAGCCTTTGCCATTTCAATTTCCACTGGTATAGTCTCTTACCTGTAGTATCATGAGGATGCCAAATCAAATCAAATTAATAATTTGTGAAGACAAATCAAATCACCTGTTATGGAGCGCTCACAATCACTACAACAGCAATTTCTCGCCCTGTCCCAACTCACGACCAAAGAGAGCTTGTATCTACTGTTCAATTGTTCTCCCCCTACATCATTCATTGGCTACCATCCCAGTCATGTATTTTCCTGTTTGCATAGTGTATTAGGTGTGTATCTGCAACATCTTCGAACTACCAGTTTGACCCTAATGGTAACATGACATGCAGGTATTTCTAACCGTATTCTGAAAAACCGTCCCTAGCATCCATCATCAATCTGACTACAAAATCTTGACTTGTGCATATCATGCACATCACTATAATGAAAATGTACAGCTGCACTAGAGGCAGGACTACCCAATACAACCCCGCTAAGCATCAGATGAAAGCCTTCAAAGAGATGCAGGGAGGAATGGCTGATGGACATTGTATATGTTCAATTATACAGCCAGTAACAACAACGCAGTCTGTAACAACACTATTATGTGCATATTATAGGACATTCTGTTGACAAAGCTGGGTTGCTCAGAATCCTGATCAATGACATCATGAAAATAGGCAGTTTCCTCCAACTAAATATCCTATTTAAACACACAATGACTACATAGGTGTACAAACACCTGTAGCAATTGGATTCTGTAACTATGACAACCGATGCATATGATGGACTGCAAAACCCTACATGGACCAACTGAGTGTGTGGATCTGGCCAAAGCAAATCAACATCTCAGAAAATGTTAATAGCAGGGCCCGGAATGACATTCACCTGATGGTAAATGTGTAAATGGGACATCTCCCTGTCCCACACGTGTGAAACAAACCACTGGACGAAAGCAGTAACTGGAGTTGGAGATAAGCCAATGCCTTTGAGGACCATCCCTCACATGTGGCCGATACATTATTGACTCAAAGTGTAGGGATGTTACCCGGCTAGCAGATGCCTTTTTGGTTGCGTCCCCAATTGCACCCTATTCCATATATAGTGAGTGGGCTCTGTTTAAAAGTAGTGCATTAATAAATAGGGAATAACATGCCATTTGGGACGCAGACTTTTACTTTCCCCCTCTTCTGTCTGGTACCCCTTCCTGGACAACTCATCCTGCTCTTATCTGGACCCAAGTCCTCTTCGCCATATCTCCCTATCTCTGTCAGGGCGGGGAATCCACTCCTTCCAGTACATCTGATGCCTGCTCTACTCAGCAGCTGCCTGGATTATCCCCAACCCTGTCGCTGCTGTCTCCCACTGCTGGGGAACCATCACAAACTCCTGCCTACCAGGGCCCCTAGCACTGCTCTTCTCTGTTTAGAGCTCCCTTTCCCTTCACACACTCCCTTGAGAATGTGTGTGTATGTATGTGTGTGTGTGTGTGTGGGTTCTTCTATCCTTCTGGGGACCTAAAATCCCCAAAAGTCCCCAGAAGGTTAGTAAAACAAGGACAATTATCCCTCGGGACATTTCCCATATCCACATGAGGACAAAGGCTATTTTAAGGTTAGGTGTAAGGTTTAAGGTTAGGGTTTCAATTAGGATTAGGGTTAGAATAAGGATTAGGGTAAGGGGTTAGGGGTTAGGGGTTAGGAGTTAGGTTTAGGGTTACGGGTTACGGGTTAGGGTTAAGGTTAGGGTTATGGTAATAGTTAGGTTTAGGGTTAGGTGAAAATAGGATTTTGAATGGAAATTAATTTCAGGTCCCCATGAGGATAAAAGTGTCAGGATTTGGCCAGGGTTGTTCCGGTTTTTGGTCATTAGATGCCCCCATTGTGCCTTTTGACCTTATGTTTTCCCTTGATCCCCATTATTATTTGCACCTGTGCCTCGTTTCCCCTGATTGTATTTAAACCCTTTGTTTTCCTCTGTTCTTTGCTATGTGTTTGTATGTTAGCACCCAGCCCTAGTACTCTGAGAACTCTTGTTGATCCCGGTGGACTCTCTTGTGGAATTCTGTTTTTTGTTCTTGTTTGTTTTTTTTTGTATCTTTTGAGGCTTTTTGTGCTTTACCTTCCACCTTGTGGATTTACCTTTTTTGTCTTTGAGGATTACCTTTGTTCTTGTAGGATTCCTTTTGAGGTTGTGGAGTTACATGTTTTCCTGAAGAACTTCATTTTTTACTTCATTAAATACACTGTCTCAAGTACTGCTGTGTCTGCCTCATCTTCTGGGTTCTGCCGACTATTCGTGGCTCAGATGGTTAAATGACTGTTTCTCACTCCGGCGACCCGGGTTCGTAACCGGGTCCTGACAGAAACACAGAGCCAAAAATGAACCCAGGGACAGCCAGTTCCCAGGACCTTTTTGCCATGCTGTCCCACCACCAGGAGACTGTCCAACGCCACGAAGCCGCCCTGGTTCAGCAAGAGGCCTTAATGGCTAGACATTATTTATATGACATTATCATCTTCTGTCGGAGATGCTGACTTCCATAAAGCAGATATCTGATCGACTTACCCCGGCAACAGTTCCCGTCCCAGTACCTCAGATTCACGTACCCATGGCAGTTAACCCTCTGGCTGAACCTCGTCTTCCACCTCCCCAACGGTTCTCAGGTGATCCAAGTGCTTGTAAAGGGTTCCTCACCCAATGTTCTCTCTCCTTCGAGCTGCAACCCTCGTCGTTACCCACCGACCGGTCTATGATCACATATATCATCACCCTGCTGTCGGAAAAAGCCCTGGCCTGGGCTACTGCTGTGTGGGATGCCCATAGTTCCTGCTGTGCCAGCTACTCTGCCTTTGCTGAGGAATTCAAACGAGTGTTTCAAGGCCCAAGCAGTGGTCCTGACTCAGCCAAACAGCTCCTGACTCTCCACCAAGGTCGACGCAGCGTAACGGACTATGCCATCCAGTTCCGCACGGTGGCAGCAGCGAGTGGCTGGAACAACGAGGCGCTCACGGTGTGCTTTCTGAAAGGCCTTTCCGACACTATCCAAGATGAACTGGCCACTCGGGAACCACCGGACAATCTCGAGTCCCTGATCAAGTTGGCCTCACGCATTGACCAGCGTCTGAGAGAGAGAGAGAGAACTCAACCGTAGACCTCTAGCCTCTATCAGTCCCAGCTCCGAGTCCCCACCTTTATCCTCGCTGGCTCCACCGGAACCCATGCAGATTGGACGCATCTCCCAGGCTGAGAGAGACCGCCGGATTAGGGAGCGACGCTGTCTATATTGCGGCAAACCGAGCCATTTCCGTTCCACGTGTCCCGGGCTCCAAGGAAACGCTCTGTCCCGTACAGACCGGGGGGAACTGTAACGGGAAACATAACCTCCTCCCATCCGTCCAACTCCCGTCTGCTCATTCTAGTCACCCTTTCCTGGGACAACCACAAGCTTCACCTTCAAGCCTTGGTAGACTCTGGAGCCGCAGGTAACTTCATGGATGGTGTCTGGGCGAAGGAGAATGGCGTTCCCTCTGAACCTCTAAGTGACCCCATGAGGGTTACTACATTGGATGGAAGCCCTTTGGGATCTGGACTTGTCACTCATGTCACTACCTCCTTGCGACTTTCAGTTTCACAACAACAGGAATTGATGAACTTTCATTTGATCTCCTGTTCCGAGTTCCCTCTCGTCCTTGGATACCCCTGGCTTCACAGCCATAACCCTCCCATCGACTGGTCTGTGGGCACTATCAAGCAGTGGGGTCCTACGTGCCAAGCTACTTGTATTTTCCCGAATTCCCCGAGTTCTACTCCCGAGTCTTTAGAATCCATCGACCTGACCCGAGTTCCCGAGTGTTACCATGACCTCAAACTGGTATTTAGCAAACAGAGGGCCACCATGCTACCACCCCATAGACCTTATGATTGCCCCATCGAACTGTTTCCGGGCACTTGCCCTCCCAGGTGTCGGATCTTTTCCCTATCTCCACCCGAACGAGCTGCTATGGATGCCTACATCAAGGACGCTCTGGAAGCAGGCCTCATGCGTCCATCCACCTCCCCGGCGTGAGCAGGGTTTTTCTTTGTGGCCAAGAAAGACGGTGGATTACGTCCTTGCATCGACCACCGGGGACTCAATGCCATAACCGTCAGTAACCGTTACCCGCTACCCCTTATGGCCACAGCCTTCGAGCTGCTCTAGGAAGCAGTTGTTTTCACTAAGCTTGACCTGCGGAACGCATACCATCTTGTGCGGATCAGACCTGGTGACGAGTGGAAGACCGCTTTCAACACGCCTACTGGTCACTATGAATACCTGGTGATGCCCTTCGGCCTGACCAACGCCCCAGCGGTGTTCCAAGCGCTCATAAACGATGTGCTTAGGGATATGCTTAACATATTTGTGTTCGTTTACTTGGATGACATCCTCATCTTTTCGAGCTCTCTTCAAGAACACACTAAGCATGTCAGACAAGTACTCAAACGCCTCCTAGACAGCCATCTGTATGTTAAGCAGGAAAAATGTGAATTCCATTCATCCCGAGTACAATTCCTGGGATTTGTAGTGGAACCCGGTCGAGTCCAAATGGACCCCAGGAAGGTAGGGGCGGTAGCGGATTGGCCCACCCCCAAATCCGTTAAGGAAGTTCATCGTTTCCTGGGCTTCACTAACTTTTAACGCAAGTTCATCAAGAACTTCAGCTTGGTGGCAGCCCCTCTCTCAGCTTTAACCAAGGGTGGCAATGCAAGGTTTTTGTGGGGAAGAGAAGCTGAGACGGCCTTCCAAGGACTCAAGCAGCGCGTCCTCTCTGCTCGCATCCTGATAATACCGACTACGGATGAACCGTTTGTGGTGGAGGTAGACGCCTCAGAGGTTGGTGTTAGAGCTGTCCTGTCTCCGAGGGGTGAAGACAAGAAGCTTCATCCGTGCGCTTTCTTTGAACTACGATGTGGGGGATCGTGAACTCCTAGCGGTTAAGATGGCATTGAAGGAATGGAGACACTGGCTCGAGGGGGCTTCTCACCCGTTTGAAGTGCTTACGGACCACAAAAATCTGGAGTATATCCAGCAGGCGAAGCGGTTGAAATCTAGACAAGCTAGATGGTCTCTTTTCTTCAATCGATTCCAGTTTATCCTCACCTATCGGCCCGGGTCGAAGAATCTCAAACCGGATGCCCTGTCCCGAGTCTACGCTCCTGCCATTCGAGATGACACGGACATGCCTGTCCTGCTGCTAGATCGTGGCTCCGATCTCGTGGCAAGTTGAGGATACCGTGAGACGAGCTCAAGCTATTGAACCGGACCCGAAAGGAGGTCCTGCCAATCGGTTGTTTGTCCCCAAGGCAGTGAGGACTCAGGTCCTTCTGTGGGGGCACTCCTCTCGCCTCACCTGTCACCCGGGCGTAGGTCGCACCTTGGAGTTCATCCAGCGTAAGTTCTGGTGGCCTACCATAAGAGAAGACGTTGCCACTTTCATAAATGCCTGCCCCGTGTGCTGCCAGGGCAAATCTTCTCACCTCCGCCCACAAGGACTCCTTCACCCTTTACCTGTTCCCCACAGACCCTGGTCCCATATCTCGTTGGACTTCATTACTGGCCTTCCTCCATCCCATGGCAATACTACTATCCTAGTCATTATCGACAGGTTTTCAAAGGCGGCCAGGTTCGTCCCTCTGACTAAATTACCTTCTGCCAAGGAAACGGCTGAGTTGGTAATTAATCATGTGTTCCGAGTCTTCGGCATTCCTCAAGATATGGTTTCTGACAGAGGTCCCCAGTTCGCCTCTAGGTTTTGGAAGGCCTTCTGCCAACTCATGGGGGCTTCTGCCAGTCTATCTTCAGGGTACCATCCGGAGTCCAACGCCCAAACTGAGAGGATGAATCAAGAGCTGGAAACCACCCTCCGATGTATGACTCGTAACAACCCGTCCACATGATCGTCCTTCATTGTTTGGACCGAATACGCTCACAACACCTTGCGCTCCTCCTCCACTGGTATGTCCCCGCACGAGTGTCAGTTTGGCTATGCCCCTCCATTGCTCCCGGACCAGGAGGCAGAAGTCAGAGTGCCTTCAGCCTTGAAGTTCGTCAGACGCTGTCGGCTTATGTGGAGGAAGACCCGTCTTAATCTTATGCGTTCCTCAAGGAGGTACCAACAACAAGCCAACAGACGTCGCCGTTCCGGGCCTACCCTGCGCCCCGGCCAGAGAGTCTGGCTCTCCACAAGAGACTTACCACTACGGGTGGAGTCTCGCAAGCTGTCCCAAAAATACATCGGTCCCTTTAAGGTTGCCAGGAGAGTTAACCCAGTTTCGTATTGCCTACACTTACCCAGATCCCTTAAGATTAATCCCACATTTCACATTTCCTTATTAAAACCTGTTGTTTTTTCTCCCCTTGTCCCGGCAGACAGACCTCCCCCTCCGCCTCAGCCGGCTTATACCGTCCATCGGATACTGGATTCCCGCCGGGTGCAGCGGTCCTGGCAGCATCTGGTGGACTGGGAAGGCTACGGTCCCGAGGAGCACTCCTGGGTTCCTGCCAAAGACATACTGGACCCTGACCTCATTCGTCAGTTCAGGGCCCTCCACCCTGAGAGAGCTGGTAGGAACGTCAGGAGCCGTTCCTAGGGGGGGGGATTCTGTCAGGATTTGGCCAGGGTTGTTCCGGTTTTTGGTCACTAGATGCCCCCATTGTGCCTTTTGACCTTTTGTTTTCCCTTGATCCCCATTATTATTTGCACCTGTGCCTCGTTTCATCTGATTGTATTTAAACCCTTTGTTTTCCTCTGTTCTTTGCTCTGTGTTTGTATGTTAGCACCCAGCCCTAGTACTCTGAGAACTCTTGTTGATCCCGGTGGACTCTCTTGTGGAATTCTGTTTTTTGTTCTTGTTTGTTTGGTTTTTTTGAGTATCTTTTGAGGCTTTTTGTGCTTTACCTTCCACCTTGTGGATTTACCTTTTTTGTCTTGGAGGATTACCTTTGTTCTTGTAGGATTCCTTTTGAGGTTGTGGAGTTACATGTTTTCCTGAAGAACTTCATTTTTGACTTCATTAAATACACCGTCTCAAGTACTGCTGTGTCTGCCTCATCTTCTGGGTTTTGCCGACTATTCGTGGCTCAGTTGGTTAAGTGACTGTTTCTCACTCCGGAGACCTGGGTTCGTAACCGGGTCCTGACAAAAAGAGCATAACGTGTGTGTGTGTGTGTGTGTGTGTGTGTGTGTGTGTGTGTGTGTGTGTGTGTGTGTGTGTGTGTGTGTGTGTGTGTGTGTGTGTGTGTGTGTGTGTGTGTGTGTGTGTGTGTGTGTGTGTGTGTGTGTGTGTGTGTGTGTGTGTGTGTGTGTGTGTGTGTGTGTGTGTTAGATGTGTACTCTCTCTGTCACATCCTGATCTGTTTCACCTGTCTTTGTGATTATCCCCTGTGTATTTATGCTTGTTTTCTCTGTGTGTCTGTTGCCAGTTCGTTTTGTTTCATCAAGTCTACCAGTACTTTTCCATCTGCTCCTGTCGATTGTTCCTGTTTCCTAGTTTTCCCGGTGTTGACCAGTCTACCTGCCTTGACCCTGAGCCTGCCTGCCATCCTGTACCTTTGCCCCACCGTTCTGGATTACTGAACTTTGTCTACCTGACCCTGAGCCTGCCTGCCATCCTGTACCTTTGCCCTACCTATCTGGATTACTGACCTCTGTCTGCCCTGGACCTGCTTTTTGCCTGCCCCTGTTCGATTAATAAACTGTTGTTACTTCGAAGTTGTCTGCATCTGGGTCTTACCTGAAACGTGATACTCTTAGGAGTTGTGTGTGTATGTGTGTGTATATGGCCTCGTGCACATTCATCCTTTGTGTGTGTGCATGTGTGTCTTACTCATTCAACAGCTGTACACGTATGTACACATTTCTTTTCTCTGTTAAGCTTTCAAGCCAGAGGACAATTCTCCCAGCAAATTAGATCTGTACAGTGCATTGGTTTCTAGGCGAGACTATAGATTGTTCTGTCTTTGAGGTCAGTTGAAAAGGAAACAACCTGGAAAGTCATAATGTTGTCCATTGCCCTGTAGAACACAGTGATTTAGCCCCCCAGGCCTTTCCAGTTTTTGGTCACGATTCCCACATGCCCAAAGAAGACTTGTAGAACCTTGAAAGTTTGAGGTACAGCAATGGGTGTAAATACTGACACTGAATCATGCTAGTTGTCAAGTATCAAGAAGCATTTATCCCAGTTGATATGGGCTGAAGCAGCCTTCTAGTATGCAAAGAGGGAGGGGAATATGGCCAACAGTTTATTCTATGGGGGTTTGATTGATGAGTTGTGACAACGGCTTGAGCTCAGATCCATCACTATACTGTGAGTTCTGTAGACAACCTTTGAGTGGCGGGGCCAATTAGCTGAGCTACAGTGCCTTCAGAAAGTATTCATAACCCTTGACTTATTCCACATTTTGCCGTGTTACAGCCTGAATTCAAAATGGATTTTTTCTCTCACATCTACACACAATACTCTATAATGACAGTGAAATTTTTTTTTTAGAAATGTCTGCAAATGTAATGCAGAAATATGTCATTTACATACAGTGGGAAGAAAAAGTATGTGAACCCTTTAGAATTATCTGGATTTCTGCATCCGGTCATAAAATGTGGTCTGATATTCTTCTAAGTCACAACAATAGACAAACACAGTCTGCTTTAACGAATAACACACAAACAATGATAGTTTTTCATGTCTTTATTGAACACACCATGTAAACGTTCACATTGCAGGGTAGAATTACAGTATGTGAACCCTTGGTTTTAATAACAAGTTGACCCTCCTTTTCCAGCAATAACCAGTTTTGTAAAGACCAGTAGTCTTTACAAAACTGTTTCAGTTCCACAATATTCTTGGGATGCCTGGGGTGAACTGCTCTCTTTAGATCATGCCACAGCATCTCAATCGGGTTGAGGTCAGGACTGACTGAGCCACTCCAAGAGGAGTATTTTCTTCTGTTGAAGCCATTCTGTTGTTGATTTACTTCTGTCTTTTTTGGTCGTTGTCCTGTTGCATCACCTAACTTTTGTTGAGCTTCAAATGGCAGACAGATAGCCTTACATTCTCCTGCAAAATGTTTTCAGAAACTTGGGAATTCATTTTTCCGTTGATGATGGCAAGCTGTCCAGGCCCTGAGGCAGCAAAGCAGCCCCAAACCATGATGCTCCCTCCATTATAGGTTACAGTTGTGATGAGGTTTTGATGTTGGTGTGCTGCGCCTTTTTTTCTCCA
Source organism: Oncorhynchus gorbuscha (assembly GCF_021184085.1). NCBI lineage: Eukaryota > Metazoa > Chordata > Actinopteri > Salmoniformes > Salmonidae > Oncorhynchus > Oncorhynchus gorbuscha. Next base: position 27,683,818 of record NC_060175.1, on the reverse strand, counting down.
CACAGTGTTATGTGTTCCTTCCAAACAACTCAACTTTAGTTCATTCTGTCCACAGAATATTTTGCCAGTAGCGTGCAGCAATGGTTTTTTGGACAGCAGTGGCTTCATCCATGGTGTCCTCCCATGAACACCATTCTTGTTTAGTATTTTACGTATGGTAGACTCGTCAACAGAGATGTTAGCATCTTCCAGAGATTTCTGTAAGTCTTTAGCTGATTCTTCTTAACCTCATTGAGCATTCTGCGCTGTTCTCTTGCAGTCATCTTTGCAGGACTGCCACTCCTAGGGAGAGTAGCACCAGTGCTGACATTTCTCAATTTATAGACAATTTGTCTTACTGTGGATAGACTTTAGACATACTTTGTAACCCTTTCCAGCTTCATGCAAAGCAATAACTCTTAATCTGAAATCTTCTGAGATGTCTTTTGTTCGAGGCATGGTTCATATCAGGCAATGCTTCTTGTGAATAGCAAACTCAAATTTTGTGAGTATTTCTCATAGGGCAGGGCAGCGCTAACAAAAATATTCAATCTCGTCTCATTGATTGGACTTCGGGTTAGCTGACTGCTGACTCCAATTAGCTTTTAGAGAAGTCATTAGCTCAGCGGTTCACATACTTTTTCCAACCTACACTGTGAATGTTTAAATGGTCTATTTAATATAGACAAGAAAAATACAATAATTTGTGTGTTATTAGTTTAAGCACACTGTTTGTTGTGACTTAGATGAAGATCAGATCAAATGTTATGTTAAATTTATGCAGAAATCCAGGTAATTCCAAAGGGTTCACATACTTTTTCTTGCCACTGTAAGTATTCACACCACTGAGTCAATACATGTTAAAAGGACTTTATACAGCGATTACAGCTGTGAGTATTTTGGGGTAAGTCTCTGAGCTTTGCACACCTGGATTGTACAATATTTACACATTATTATTTTTTTAATTCTTCAAGCTGTGTCAAGTTGGTTGTTGATCATTGCTAGACAGCCATTTTCAAGTCTTGCCATAGATTTTCAAGCCGATTTAAGTCAAAACTAGGCCATTCAGGGACATTCAATGTCGTCCAGAGTCTATTTGGCCTTGTGTTTTAGGCTATTGTCCTGCTGATGTAAGGTTTTGCTTTTCTTTACTTAGTCAACCTTGTGTACTTTTTTTGTGTTCCTGAACATAGCCCTGTTTCTTTGTGTTCTGGAACGTAGCCCTGTCTTTAATTTTTGTTTATTGATTTAACCTGTGTTCGTTTCTCACCTGGTCTCATCAGCTCCCTATTTAGTTCAGTTCTTTCTGTTTGTATGGTTGTGAGGTATTGTTTGTTTTTGACTCCCTACCTGTGTTTGACCATTGTCCGCCTGTGATCACGATTCCTGCCTTCTGCCGTGCTCTGCGTGTGAATCTACACCTTTTTCTCCCTGAGTATTCATTACTGCTGAAAGGTGAATTTGTCTCCACGTGTCTGTTGGAAATGAGACTCAACCAGGTTTTCCGCTAGTATTTTGCCTGTGCTTATCTTTATTCCATTATTTTGATCCAAAAAAACTCCATAGTCCTTGCTGATGACAAACGTACTCCTAACATGATTGCAGACACCACAATGTTTGAAAATATGAAGTGGTACTCAGTGGTGTGCTGTGTTGTATTCGCCCACACATAACGCTTTGTATTCAGAACATAAAGTTACTTTCTTTGCCACATTTTTTACAGTTTTACTTTAGTGGCTTACTGCAAACTGGATGCATGTTTTGGAATATTTAATTCTGAACAAGCTTCCTTCTTTTCACTCTGTCATTTAGGATAGTATTGTGGAGTAACTGTAATGTTGTTAATCCTCAGTTTTCTCCTATCACAGCCATTAAACTCTGCAACTGTTTTAAAGACATCATTGACCTCATGGTAAAATCCCTGAGCGGTTTTCTTCCTCTGAGTTAGAAAGGGGTTATGGAGAAATCCCTGAGCGGTTTTCTTTCTTCCTGAGTTAGGAAGGACATGTGTATCTTTTTAGTGACAGTGTGTATTAACATAGTGTAATTAAAAACTTCACCATGCTCAAAGAAATGTTCAATGTCTGTTTTTTTTTACCCATCTACCAATAGGTGATTAGAAAACCTCCCTGATCGTTGTAGTTGAATCACTGCTCGACAGAGGGGCCGTATGTGTGGGGTACATATGTGATGGTAAACAATATTATTGTATACAGAGTGAGTCCATGCAACTTAATATGTGACTTGTTATTAAGCACATTTTTACTCCTGAACTTATTTTGGCTTGCCATAACAAAGGGGTTGAATACATACACATTTCAGCTTTTCATTTTTATGAATTACCATTTGAATAGTTATAGAGATATAACATACTCATTCTGCTAGTATATACTGTACCTTCTGTAAATCAATTGTAGGCCAATATAGGTTTTTATAATACTCTCATGTGCATTTAGATGAAATATCATACAATATGATACATTATTGGTCAGCAAACATTTATCAGTATTTAAACATTTATGGTTTCCTTAGTATTTAGTATTTTCACCTCACCCATAAACCAACATGCCAAGCATAAACATTATGCTTGTCACCTCTGTAATATGCCTATTGCATTGCAAAACAGCGCAACTGCATTTTTATACCATTTCATTTTATGTAACCATAAATGATAGCGTCATAGATTCAACCTAAATGGTTAAGCATGTGAATTATGGTCGTAATCATCATGAGATTGTATAATGTTATGTGCGATACCATAGGTTCTGAAGTGAAAGGAGAAATGCTACCCGGTACAGTCTCCATTCTCATTGCCAGGACCAGGTTCAGTGACAATTTTGCTGCCTATCTGATTTCAAATCAGTATCTCCCACCATGCTCCATTTTCTTATTCAACCCTTCTCCCATCCAATTTTCTCTCTTTCACTCCCATCCATTCCTTTCTTCCCCCTCTTGCGCTGTAGAGTTTAGACTCTGCGATAGAAAGCTTCATAAACAATTTTCGAGCCCTGCCATTGAGACAGTATTACTGAGGCGGTGTGTGAACGCTATGCCAATTTCCTGAATCCATACTTCACCCCCATCCCCCCTCCTCTCCTCTCGCCGTCTCTCGGCTCTCTCTGTCCATCGAAACAATGTTCACGTCAAGACAATTATGCCCACTCTCTGGCGCGGACTAACTCTGTGTGTTTACCTCCGTAGGGCTGGTGGCGGCAAAGCAATTTCCTCCCACCGCGCTGCAGCTGTATTCCCCCCAAACCCCCACTCCCACCCATACCCCTGCAGACATCTGATCTCATAAGCAATATATCTCTTGTTAAGGCCAATAGCATCTCCTCACACACGGCCACCGGCTCTTGCCAGGACTGGTTATTTCTTTGGGGAGGCAGCGGAGGTGTGACAGCAGCGAGCGGCAGTGCCCAGGCAGGCGGAGGCTCGGTGTGGGAGATTAGAACCACTACCCGAGGCCCTCCTCACTTCCCTCTCTGTCTTAGTGGGAGGCCGGCCATTTTGGCTCACCACTTTCTCATGAACTGCCTCCCAGATAGCACCCTCTTCCCTATATAGTGCACCTATTTTTGACCAGAGCTCTATGGACCCTGGTCAAAAGTAGTGCACTAGGGAATAATAGGTTTCCATTTGGGATGCATACATGGAGACATTAATTTCCCTTCTTCTCTGGCCTGTGTGGAGAGAATTGTCCCAGTCACAACATCATGACTGGGTCCATCACGATGTAGCAGCATGTCTAGGGCCACCCTGAGACTGAGGAGTGTGTGGGCAAACATGAACATGTGATTTGGGGTGGAAGAAAGTGAATAAATAACTATGATATAAAAAAGTAAACTAAGCCAGGAGCAGAAAAAATCATTCCTCTGTGCATTAGAAAATGCATTAGAATACATAGTGTACATACACAGGGCCCAAATTACAGAGAGGAATGAGAGAGAACACACAGATAGCTCATCCTGATGAGCGTTCTGATGAGGAAAGGCAAAAATGATGAGGGTTTTGGCAGTATGTTAGTTGAGTGGCAGGGCCAAGGGACCCTTGGGTATCCTAACAAAGATGGCTTTTCCCTGCACTACACATACACACAGACGCACACACACCTTCCCCCCTCTACAAGCCCGCTCTACATAACACCATGCAGAGATCCCTTCCTTATAATTAGGGCCAACAGCGTTCCCCGGGTGAAATGGTTACTCATCCTTAAGGACAAGAGAAGGGGGGAAGGTGTGCAGAAATGTGTGCATGTATGTGTGTTGTGGTTAGCATGCAGGCGGCTGCATGGGCAGGTCAATAAGGTTAAAAATAATAGGGTTGAAGAGCTGAGATAAAAGTAAACTACTGTGATTCCTAAAATCCAAACAAAGGGGAATATGAGAGCTTAGATTCCATGTTTCTGTGTGATCTTAATAGGGTTACTGTCGCTTTGTATACAGTTCAATATCACACCGCCATGGTGTGATAACAACACAGTTGATTATTTATCGAGAGGTGACGCTCAACAGCATTCTCTTGATTTTAAAAGATAGGTTGAGAAGCCAAGCAGTCCTAGCTTTAAAAACACAAATACATATGGTGCTTACTTGATTTTACAAAGACAATTCCATTCTATTGTAATTCTATTTCATTTTTTATATAAAAAAGTCTTGTCCCATCACTGCAACTCCCGTACTGACTCGGGAGAGACAAAGGCCAAGAGCCATGCGTCCCACAAAACACAACCCTGCCAAGATGCACTGCTTCTAGAAAGACTGCTCGCTTAACCCTGAAGCCAGCCGCACCAATGTGTCGGAAGAAATATCGTACAACTAGCGACTGAAGTCAGCTTGCAGGTGCCCAGCCCGGCATAAGGAGTCGCTAGAGCATCCCAGCCGGCCAAACCCTCCCCTAACCCGGACGATGCTGGGACAATTGTGCCCCGCCTCATGAGTTTCCCGGTCAAGGCCGGCTGTGACACAGTCTGGGATCAAACCCAGGTCTGTCGTGTGGCTTCAAGCACTGCTATGCAGTGCCTTAAAACGCTGCACAAGGAAGGCCCTCTGCTTTAGCATCTTAACCATGAAATATGCCTTAACTCTAACCTCCACATTTTCCAAACCTTTAAAAATAAATACAAAATACAATATTTATGGAATTTGTATCGAGAAACATAAAATACCACCCATGTTCGGCACTTGATCATGTACTGACATACTGACATACAGTGCAGTTGCCCACACATTGCGACATGTTCTGCCAATATCACGCTACATTGCATATTTTCAGTGATCGAAACTGTACCTTTTAAAACAATTTAAGTGATAAACATGGTAAAAAAACAACAACTCTGGGCTGATTTTGTCCCTTGGAGGTTTTGCTTCATATTTCCAGAGTGTTTACATGTGGAAGCTGTTGGGCCGCGAATGAGTTTGATCCCAAATGACAGCTACTGAGAATTCCTCTAGGACTGGTCACACACATTCTCCTCTGGGGCATCCCTCTCTGCAGGAGGACATATTTGTAATCCAGGATTTTAATTCCCCTTTCACTGATGCCATATTAACACTGAATAGGATGCAATATATTGGATTGCTGTCTTCCTTTCTCCCTCTATACCCCTAAGTCTCCCTTGCTGAAAGATTTGTTGGCCCCTGTTTCTCAGTCTCATTAATGGGGTATGTTGAGCCATTTATAACATTCAGAATCACTCCGTCAAGGGAAATATAGTATTCTTTCTAACAAAGATATCTACATATATTTCAGGATGTTGTGTATCTCTGTAAATAATCTGAATTCATGTAAACAGAAACATAGCTTGTCCAAATAAAGGTGATATTCTTGGCACAACTTACTGGGGTAAAGCATAGGGACAGGGTAAGTTGAGCCGCCTTGGGGTAAGAGGCATTTTGAGGCTACTCGCCCATGAAACTGGGCCGCAACATTCTTGATATGGTATGTTTATCAAGCTCAGACTCCATGTCATTAGACAAGGCCTTGTGTGCCTCTGCTACTCTATCATATCTGTCTTTCAGACATGTTCATTTCATATTTTGGCAATGCTTCTTCAGTGTCATTCGGTCTCTTTTTCATGCCTTGCTCCTGCTCAAATGAACTTTTTCCCTTCTCTCACTTTATTGGCAGCTCTTTGAGGAACCTGACAGGTGGCAAGACCCCTGCTTGTTTTTGTGTTTGTTAACACAGGCCATTATGATTTTTAAAATGTTTTTATTTTACCAGGCAAGTCAGTTAAGAACAAATTCTTATTTTCAATGACGGCCTAGGAACAGTGGGTTAACTGCCTGTTCAGGGGCAGAACGACAGATTTGTACCTTGTCAGCTCGGGGATTTGAACTTGCAACCTTCCGGTTACTAGTCCAACGCTCTAACCACAAGGCTACCCTGCCTCCCCCAATGATGTCTGCTTTGTAATAATAAAAATGCATCTTGAGTTCATGCACGACCAATTGCAAAAATACTATACATATTGTGCATAAGACAACTGACAAAATGTCATCATCATTTATTTGTATGGGTATGTTGAGCCATTTGCTCAACTTGCCCCTGGCCAAATGGCACAATTTACCCCAAAGCAACCATTTTGAATATATTAGCTCACACAGCTACAATAATGTACTTTCATGCTAGGTTTATGACCTCATATTGCAGCTAATAGAGACCCCAACTGATTATTTAAAACAATCTACTTTGGTTTAGGTACAAGCATCATGAAAAACACAACACAACACTTTTTACTTAACTTACCACTTTTCTGTGTGGTTTCTTCCTTCACAGACTCCATGAAACAATGAGCTTTTCTTAAATATCTGGTGACATGATTCATTTTGTGTATGGTTTCCTACAAACAATTGGTGGTTTTATTTATTTTTTTACCTACATTTAACTAGGCAAGTCAGTTAAGAACAAATTATTATTTTCAATGACATCCTAGGAACAGTCTGCCTGTTAAGTGGCAGAATGGAACCTCAGGGATTTGACCTTGCCACCTTTCGGTTACTAGTCCAACGCTCTAACCATTAGGCTACCCTGCAGCCCCTAACTAACCATTTGACACAACTTACCACACTCTCCCCTATCGTTAAGGTGACTTGAAAGCAGTCATTACCAATCCTGTTCCTATAACAATACAGGGTGTGCAGATCTTTTTTACAGACCAAGATGTATGCCCCTGGTCCAGCTAACCATAGGGGGCCATGCAGGCCGGTTCTACTTAACCTCTGTGTCCCCCTAATATTGAAATGGTTTCAATTTTAACATTCTTAAAAGCACTTTCTTTCATTGTCTTAAAGTGAAACTGACAGCATTTTGAACTACTTTGCGGATATGAAATCAACAGACAATCCTAATATCGTAATATAAAAAATATAAAATTCCCAGTTTATCCTACAAAGCCAACTTCATGAGAGGTTTTAAAAATAGGCTATATTTTTCTTAAAATTCCATGATGTGCACTAAGGCATTGTTGACAGAATATATGGATGCAGATTCATGCATGAATAATATAATTCACCCATACATTTCTTGGTAGTCCAGAAAATATTGTTATCAGGTTGTAAATCCCAGCTGGCCTGGAACATTGTCTGCTGCCTCCATTCGGGATGCACTGTTTCAGTTTCAATGGCTCAATATTTTGGACAAAAACGAACAAATGTAACTAGGGCTGGGAATGTAAGTACAATCAAACTAGCAAGGGTAATTATCACAAGTCATAATGTGGCTAATAGGCTAGTGTATCTATTTATGTAGCAAGCTAAAAACACAGCCTAACATTTGCTAGATACCTAGCTAGCTAGATGCTAGGGTGATGTCATGTCATGTCATTGGAGGAGTGGGTGAGTGACTGACTTTTTCCCCTCATATCGTTTTTTGGTGGCTATACTGTACAAAGCTAGAGATGCAGGTGTCATTTGGTTAGCTAGCAAGAACTTCAACGATGGTTATCCAGTTAGCATATTGCTTGTGTTTGCATATTCACTGCACTGGCTATCTACTCCGATTTCAGAGCACTCTCGTCTGAGTGTGCCAGAGAGCAGAATAACTGATGAATTTACTAATGCGCAACACCTACTGAATATGACCGACCAGTATCAGTAAATGTAGGCAAAGAAAGTAACAGTTAGTCCCAAACTCTCTAGATAATGTAAACAGCATAACCAGCTCTACTAGGGCAAGAAAAATGGTCAGAGTAAGGTGTTCTCTTATTTAGCCAGTTTGCTTTGGGTGCTTGGTTGGGACAAGTATTAATTGTTGGCAGGCAAGCTGCAGAAGGGCAAGCAGGCAAATTCCCCATTGTTTATCAATGCAATCTTGACGGCCAACTAGCTGAAAACATTTGAGAGGTTTTATCTAATATTCCTTCGTTAGATTTTAGCTCATCTTTCTCTGGCTAGGATTAGTTGTTGATCTTTATGTTGTTGATGTGTATACGTAATTCCCAAATTTTTATGAAGTATTTATGAAAATGTGAAAATGTCCATATCTAAGTGCTTGCTTGTCAGAAAATGTAAAAAAATATATATATGTTCTTCCTGGGGGTGCATATGAACAGATTTGAATACGATTTCTGTTGCTAAAATGCTGTCAAGTATTGCCTATAACCACATCCCACTGTACTATTGTGTAGTGACCATGTGTTCAACAGCACTAACAGTATATCAACTTCCTTAATTAAGAGAGCTAGCTTTGTTGATGCTGTTCATAGCGTGAAGGACTCCTGACCATGTAGGTTTGATTCTACCCTTGGGTGAGATCACTTGCCCTCCTCTTTCATTACAATAGTTTTTCTTTTGGATTCTTCTCACAGGATGTCTGTAAGGGGTGTATGGCCAAACCTATGACATAAAGAAGAAATTCTCTCCTCTCTCTTCGCCACCTTCTCTGTGGCGACTGAATGAGAAGTTTGAGAAACAGATTAAAGGATGGAGATGGAGTCATTATGGGAAAAGGAGGCATGGAGGGGATGGGAGGAACGTCTGGACCCAGCTGGCTCCCAGGGGTCCAGTGGAGAGTGCGGCTCTGATACACTTAGTCATCACACCACTTTAATTGTGCAGAAAATGTGATTTGTGTCCCAGCTTCACTTCCTTAGGAGAGTGGTGTTCACAGCAGGGGCGATTCCGGTCGCTTGAATATGTCGGCTATTCATCTTCCCAGGGACCCGCGTGTGTCTGTCTGTCTGTCTGTCTGTCTGTCTGTCTGTCTGTCTGTCTGTCTGTCTGTCTGTCTGTCTGTCTGTCTGTCTGTCTGTCTGTCTGTCTGTCTGTCTGTCTGTCTGTCTGTCTGTCTGTCTGTCTGTCTGTCTGTCTGTCTGTCTGTGTGTGTGTGTGTGTGTGTGTGTGTGTGTGTGTGTGTGTGTGTGTGTGTGTGTGTGTGTGTGTGCGCGCATTCGTGTGTGCCTAGGTCCATGTCCGCGTGTGTGTACGTACTGTCCATATGTGTGTCTGTGTCCATGTGAGTATGTGTGTGCACTCATCTATGTTTGTGTGTGTCAGCATGTATTTGTGTCTGTGGGTACGAGGGCCAATGTGTTATGTTCATCATTACCCACTATGTGATCAAATGAAAAATGAATATGCATAGTTCAACATCATAACAATTTTATTGTTGTCGAGAACATTTTCAACATTTTATTTAAAACAACCTGAACATAAACCATGACATATTCGAGATTGAAGATCGAATATCCTACCAACGGGACATCAAAAACTGTAATATCTTATGTTTCACCGAATCGTGGCTGAATGACGACATGGAAAACATTCAGCTAGCGGGATATACGCTGCACCGGCTCGACAGAACAGAACACACAGCGAGAGGAGGGAGGGGGGGCGGTCTGTGCATATTTGTAAACAACAGCTGGTGCACGAAATCTAAGGAAGTCTCTAGATTTTGCATGCCTGGAGTAGAGTGTCTTATGATAAGCTGAAGACCTTACCATTTGCCAAGAGAGTTTTCATCAATTTTTTTCATGGCTGTTTATTTACCACCACAGACGGACGCTGGCACTAAGACCGCTCTGAGTTAGCTGTATAAGGAAATAAGCAAACAGGAAACCGCTCACCCAGAAGCAGTGCTCCTAGTGGCCGGGGACTTTAATGTAGGCAAACAAATCAGTTTTATCTAATTTCTATCAGCATGTTAAATGCGCAACCAGAGAGAGAATAGTTCTAGATCACCTTTACTCCACACACAAAGATGCATACAAAGCTCTCCCTTGCCCTCCATTTGGCAAATCTGACCATAATTCTATCCTCCTGATTCCTGCTTACAAGCGAAAATGAAAGCCCAAAGCACCAATGACTCGGTCTATAAAAAAGTGGTCAGATGAAGCAGATGCTAAATTACAAGGGATGTTTTGCTAGCACAGACTAGAATATGTTTAGGGATTCTTCCGATAGCATTGAGGCTTTATCAATAAGTGCATCGAGGACATCGTCCCCACAGTGACTGTGGGTACATACGACCACCAGCAGGCATGGATTACAGGCAACATATGTACTGAGCTAAAGGGTAGAGCTGCCACTTTGAAGGTGCGGGACTCTAACATGGAAGCTTATAAAAATCTTGCCATGCCCTCCGATGAACCATCAAACAGGCAAAGCAGCAATACTGGACTGAGATTGAACCGTGCTACACCGGCTCCGACGCTCGTTGGATGTGGTAGGGCCTGCAAACTATTACAGACAAGAAATGGAAGCACAGCCGCGAGCTGCCCAGTGACACGAGCCTACCAGTTGATCTACATCACTTCGATGCTCGCTTCGAGGCAAGCTACACTGGGGCATGCATGAGAGCATCAGCTGTTCTGGACGACTGTGTGATCAAACTCTTCGTAGCCGACGTGAGTAAGACCTTTAAACAGGTCAACATTCATAAGGCCACTTGGCCAGATGGATTACCAGGACGTGTGCTCCGGGCATGTGCTGACCAACTGGCAAGTGTCTTCACTGATATTTTCAACATGTCCCTGATTGAGTCTGTAATACCAACATGTTTCAAATAGACCACAATAGTCCCTGTACCCAAGAGCACTAAGGTAACCTGCCTAAATGACTACAGAACCGTAGCACTCACGTCCGTGTCCATGAAGTGCTTTGAAAGGCTGGTAATGGCTCACATCAACACCATTATCCCAGAAAGCCTAGACCCAAAAGGCTTCTCAACAGCTTTTACCATCAAGCCATAAGACTGCTGAACAGGTAATCAAATAGCTACCAACCACTCTTTTATGCTGCTGCTACTCTCTGTTTATCATTTATGCATAGTCACTTTAACTATACATTCATGTACATATTACCTCAATTAGCCTGACTAACCGGTGCCCCCGCACATTGGCTAACCAGACTATTTGCATTGTGTCGCGCTATCCCCTGCCCACCAACCCCCTCTTTTACGCTGCTGCTACTTTCTGTTTATCATCGATGCATATTCACTTTAACTATACCTACATGTACATATTACATCAATTAGCTCGACTTACCGGTTCCCCCGCACATTGACTCTGTACCGGTACCACCTGTATATAGCCTTGCTACTGTTATTTTCACTGTCATTTTACTGTTTTTTTTGTCCTTTACTTATCTATTGTTCACCTAATACCTATTTTTTCCTTAAAAATTGCACTGTTTGCTAGGGCTTGTAGGTAATCATTTCACTGTAAGGTCTACCTGAGTATGTGACAAATAAACTTTGATTTGATTCTATAAATACAGTGAGTAGTAGGCTACTGTGTGTAAGTACAGAAATTGGTAAGAAAAAAGAGATGGGATATCTTGTGTTATAGGAATGATAACATGAACTTCACTACCACAGCATTAAAGGAATGTCACATATATCTGTGTGTCACTCTCCCATTGGTTCTCTCTTCGCTGGACGCTGATAGCACAGCATAAGATGAGAGAAAGCTATGGGTATAAGGTGATGGTTTCGGGATGAGTTTCCAAACATAGGAATCGACATGCAGCGAGAGGGAGATGAGGAAAAGATTGAATGAGGGAGAGAGTGTGACTAAAACAGGGGGATAAGGGTTTGAAAATATCTCCAGTGAGACAATGAAGAGGGAGAGTTGCAAAGAGCGAGAAAGAGAGGGACTAGGAGAGAGAGAGATAGCGAGATTGGTACTGTAGATTGGCAGAGGGGAATAGAAGCAGAGAGAGAGAGAAAGGCAGAAAAGCTGAGTGTGAGACAGTGAAAGACACTGATGGGGGGAGAAATCCTTTACATATACTCTTCTCACCTGGATCTCCCGCTCCTGCTCTGCCCCAAAAATTGCTGATGGGATGGGAGTGTGAGAGCGAGCTTTTCAGCTCAGAGAAAAGTGCTTACTGGCTCTTCTTGTAAGGGGAACGGCTTGAGGAACACGCCTCACATACCCTCTTTGTTTGGAAACTTTGCAGTGGCCAGCATTTTCTATCTCCATACCTATCTGTTCTCGCTTTTATTTCTTTCTTATTCATTCCGTTTGTTCTTCTGCTCCTCAACACTTTGCTGGGACCAAGGAGCAGCAGTGCTCAACAAGCAAGCACGTTTGAATTGATTTGTTCCAGGATAATTCCTGGAAGTATTGGTTTGGCTAAGGTTTACAGTTGCTTTTTCAGGTCAACACAGTTTCGTTTTGGATCATGGTCATGACTGGGAAGTATTGTAAGCCAAAATGTTGTCTGCAACTGTTAGCGCCCATGGTAAAGTGGTTCATTAATATCAGTCTAACTGACATGTCCAGTTCCCATACCTATAGTTTTCCTGCTGAAACAGCAGCATTTTCCCACAGTTGGATAACAAATAATCACTTTTCTTACTGTAAATGTAACTACAATGCAAGAAAAATATTAAAAAAGGAATCTAATTGTATAAACACACCCTGCCTCTACCTCTCTCTCTCTCCTTTCTCTTCTTCTGTTCTCTCTTCCTCTCGATCTGTGTGTCCTTTTCAAATCGATTCCAAAGAGGGAGTGCAAAGCGAAATAATAGCCTGTGCATGAGAGAAAGGTACAAGGGAATTATCCCATCTCAAAGTTTGTCTTGCTATTCAGAAACCCCTGTGGCTTTGTAATCAGTCTTTATAAACCATCTTAATCTCTTAATTCACTCGTATCACTCCGATGGCTAGCCTTTTTGGGGGGGGGGGCACCTAATCCTCTGAACTGCTGGAGAGTTCCTGCATGTATTCAAACCACTACAGAGACATTAAGAGACATAAATAACCACAAAAAAATGGCAAACAGGAGGGATGATAATAGTAATAATAGTAATAATAATAATAATAGTAATAATCCATGACATGAGATGTTAAACTGGGGGTCAGAAGAATCATTTCTAGTTGACTAGCTAAGTGCTCATCGCCTTCTGATTCCTCTGACCCCCAATGGATTTAAACATGATCTTCTGATTCTCAGTCACCCATTTGTTGGGAACATGACATGATATCCTCTCCAAAAACACCACAGAAACCATAACAGGTAGCGCTCATCTGCACGACCAACACATGAGGTACAGTAAATAGTCAGGAATCCGTTTATCTAAAGCAACAACAAAAATGTATAACTTTCTCCTCACGGACAAAAATAAATCGCACTTACACTTACCAAATTACATTGTTTAACATCAAAATGACTGGGTCTGCTCTGTTCGTCTGTTGAATGAAGAGAGTCAGACCGAAATGCAGCGTGTAGGTTACTCATGACTTTAATGAAATATATCGCGGTACATGAAATAACTGATATAAGAAAACAACAAACGGAACGTGAACTAATTACAGCCTATCTGGTGACTAACACAGAGACAGGTACAATCACCCACAAAATACAACGCGCACTCAGGCTACCTAAATACGGTTCACAATCCGAGACAACGAGAATCACCTGACTCCAATTGGGAATCACCTCAGGCAGCCAAGCCTAACTAGACACACCCCTAATCATACACAATCCCAATTAATACAAACCCCAATACGAAATACAACATATAAACCCATGTCACACCCTGGCCTACCCAAACATATAACACAAACACAAGATACAATGACCAAGGCGTGACAGAACCCCCCCTAAGGTGCGGACTCCGGGACGCACCTCAAGAGCATAGGGAGGGTCCGGGTGGGCGTCTGTCCATGGTGGCGGTTCTGGCTCGGGACGTGGACCCCACTCCATAAATGTCCTAGTTCCTCCCCTTCGCGTCCTGGGATAATCCACCTTCTCCGCCGACCATGGCTTAATAGTCCTCACCCTGATCCCCACATAACTGAGGGGCAGCTCGGGACCGAGGGGCAGCTCGGGACCGAGGGGCAGCACGGGACAGAGGGGCAGCTCAGGACAGAGGGGCAGCTCAGGACAGAGGGGCAACTCAGGACAGAGGGGCAGCTCGGGACAGAGGGGCATCTCGGGACAGAGGGGCATCTCAGGACAGAGGGGCATCTCAGGACAGAGGGGCAGCTCAGGACAGAGGGGCATCTCGGGGCAGAGGGGCAGCCCGGGACCGAAGCAGCCCGGTACTGAGGGGAAACCCGGTACTGAGAGGCAGCCCAGTACAGAGAGGAAGCCTAGTACTGAGAGGAAGCTCAATACTGAGAGGAAGCTCAGGCAGGTAGTAGGCTCTGGTAAATCCTGGCTGGCTGGTGGAACTGGATGATTCAGGTTGTCTGGCCGATCTAGAAGATCTTGGCAGACTGGCACTTCTGGCGGATCCTGGCAGACTGGCACTTCTGGCGGATCCTGGCAGACTGGTGACGCTGGGCCGACTGGCGGCGCTGGGCAGACTGGGAGCACTGGGCAGACTGGGAGCACTGGGCAGACTGGGAGCACTGGGCAGACTGGGAGCACTAGCGGCGCTGGACAGACAGGAGACTCCGGCAGCGCAGGAGAGGAGAAAGGCTCTGGCTGCGCTAAACAGGCGGGAGACTCCAACAGCGCAGGAGAGGAGAAAAGCTCTGGCTGCGCTAAACAGGCGAGGCGCACTGGACGCGCTGGGCCGACTGGGAGCACTGGTGGCGCTGGACAGACAGGAGACTCCGATAGCGCAGGAGAGGAGAACAGCTCTGGCTGCGCTAAACAGGCGAGGCGCACTGGAGGCCTGGTGCGTGGTGCTGGAACTGGTGGTACTGGCGCGAGGACACGCACAGGAAGCCTGGTGCGGGGAGCTGATACCGGAGGACTGGTGTGTAGAGGTGGCTCTGGATAGACCGGACCGTGCAGACGCACTGGAGCTCTTGAGCACCGAGCCTGCCCAAGCTTACCTGGCTCGATGCCCACTCTAGCCCGGCCAATAGGAAGGGCTGGTATGTGTCGCAGCTGGCTCTGCACCCGCACTGGAAAACACTGTGTGCTCCATAGCATAACAC